>NC_133333.1:244304565-244604565 GCF_042186555.1 Aquarana catesbeiana
AGAGATTAAGAGAGGGGCTGAGCAGAGAGAAAGAGAGGGGCTGAGCAGAGAGAAAGAGGGGGGTTGAGCAGAGAGAGAGAGAGAGGGGCTGAGCAGAGAGAGGGGGGCTAAGCAGAGAGAGAGAGGGGGGGCTGGGCCGCGCCGTGGCTTTGTGTGTGAATGGACATGCAGAGCAGTGGCTCGGGAGTGAGCCTGCCTGGGTGCCCCCCAGAGAAAGCTGCTTGCTCTTGGGGCATTTGGAAGGAGGGAGGAGCCAGGAGCGCCGTTGGCGGGATCCCGATTAGAGGAGGATCTGGGCGCCCTATGCAAAACCACTGCTTGCTACTTTAAGACCAGGCCTTTTTCTGACATTTGTTGTTTACAAAGTTAAAATTACTTAGAACCCCCAAACATTATAAATATATTTTTTTTTAGCAGAGACCCTAGGGGATAAAATGGAGGTCGTTGCAAAATTTTATGTCACACTATAATCGCACATCGGTCTTTCAAACGCAATTACCTGTTTGGAGTTACAGAGGAGGTCTAGTGCAAGAAATATTGTTCTCCCTGTCCCTCTATTTATTTTAGCACTTTTATTTGTATTATTATAATGTAATATAAATAGGCACGACAGATCCTCTTTATTGAGAGACCTGGGATCAAAAAGACCTCAGATCTCTCATTTACCTTTATTACATTTTTGGGACCATTGACATTTATACAGCGATCAGTGCTATAAAAATGCCCTGATTACTGTATAAATGACACTGGCAGGGAAGGGGTTAACACTAGGGGGCGAGGTCGCTCCGCTCCTCCAAGGGCATAGAGGCCAGTGAGGGCCATCTTGCCCTCGCTTGACTTCCGGCCCAGCTATCTGCCAGACTGGACTGCATCCGGTTTACCGACAAGACCGGTAAACCCGAAAACAACCAGTAAGCGGCGGGGAGGGGAGGTGGGCACCTCTGCCACCGCCTATTTATCTGAAAGCCGGCCGCCTAACAGAAAAAAAAGAGTACAAATTTATCCGAAGTTACGAATTATCCGAAATAATGGATGCCGCATCTAAACGGATGGAACGTAACGATCTAATAATAATAAATAACAATAATAATAATAATAAAACCTTTTTATTATTATTATTTATTATTAATTTGTTCCATTCCATTTGTTTAGATACGGCATTCGTTATTTCGGATAATTCGTAACTTCAGATGAATTTCACTAACAGCCAAATTTGAAAGGAAATTCCAATACCTATTTTTTTCAGATTTTCGAATTTTCGAATTTCTGAATTTCCGAATTTTCGAATTCCGATATTCGGAAATTCTGAATTCGAGAATTAGGAATTTGAATATTCAGAAATTCGAAAATTTGAAAATTTGGAAATACGGAAATTTGAAATTCGAAAATTAAAAAATTCAGAACTCAAAAATTTGTAAATTTGGAGATTCAAAAATCCAAATTTTAGGATTTCCAAATTTTCGAATTTCCGAATTTTCGCATTTCCGAATTTCTTAATTTCCAAATTTCTGAATTTTCGAGTTTCCAAAAAAAGCAAAAAAACGAATGAAACTAAAACGAACCAATTTTTTGTCAGTGTACATGTCTAATATTGGGTTCCTCTTCTTTTTTTTATGCTTTTATTTTTAAATTCACCCCCCCCCCATTCTCCATCATTCGTCTAGGTGAATTATATCGGTGCCCCTGGCGCCTCCAGACATGCACATTGTTCCATTGGGGCGGGCCTAACGTCATATCAGTAAGCTGCCCCATTGTTGGTGTCAGTGGGAGGAATATTACTCCATCTTTGGTGTCAATGGGAGAAATAGCGCCCCATCATTTGTATCAATGGAAATTGGAGGAGGGGGTTGTTCACTGTTAGGGTGGTAAGGATGTGGAACTCACTTCCACAATTGGTGGAAAACTCTTAGATGGCCATCTTAGCAAGCACTATATACAGGGATATGGGATATGATTTATTTTTTTATTTTCACATGAACACACATAGGTTGAACTGAATGGACTGAAATCTTTATTCAGCCTTACCAACTAAGTACCTATATGTAACTATGAATAATGCCCCATCACTGGTATCAGTGGGAGAAATAGTGTTTAATCATTTTTATCTCTGGGAGAAATAAATTATGTCCCATTGTTAGTGTCAGTGGGAGAAATAGTGCCCCATCATTGCTATTAGTGGGAGGAATAGTGTTCCATCATTGGTATCAGTGGGAGGAATAGGGCCCCATCATTGGTGTCAGTGGGGGGGGGATAGTGCCCTATCATTGGTGTCAGTGGAAGTATTAGCACCCCATCATTGGTGTCAGTGGGAGGAATAGTGCCCCGTCATTGGTATCAGTGGGAGGAATAGGGCCCCATCATTGGATTTAGTGGGAGGAAGAGGGCCCCATCATTGGTGTCAGTGTGGGGGGGGGAATAGTGCCCTATCATTGGTGTCAGTGGGAGGAATAGTGCCCCATCATTGGTATCAGTGGGACGAATAGTGCCCCATCATTGGTATCAGTGGGTGGAATAGTGCCCCATCATTGGTATCAGTGGGAGGAATAGTGCCCTATCATTGGTATCAGTGGGAGGAATAGTGCCCCATCATTAGTATCAGTGGGAGGAATATGGCCCCATCATTGGTATCAGTTGGAGGAATAGTGCCCCATCATTGGTATCAGTGGGAGGAATATGGCCCCATCATTGGTATCAGTTGGAGGAATAGTGCCCCATCATTGGTATCAGTGGGAGGAATAGTGCCCCATCATTGGTATCAGTGGGAGGCATAGTGCCCTATCGTTGGTATCAGTGGGAGGCGTAGAGCCCCATCATTGGTATCAGTGGGAGGAATAGTGCCCCACCATTGGTATCAGTTGGAGGAATAGTGCCCCATCATTGGTGTCAGTTGGAGGAATAGTGCCCCATCATTGGTGTCAGTGGGAGGAATAGTGCCCCATTGTTGGTATCAGTGGGAGGCATAGTGCCCTATCGTTGGTATCAGTGGGAGGCGTAGAGCCCCATCATTGGTATCAGTGGGAGGTATAGCGCCCCACTACTTGTGTCAGTTGACGTACTGGTGCCTCATCGTTGGTATCAGTGGGAGGCATAGCGCCCCACTGTTGGTGCCAGTTAAAGGAAAGGTGCCTTATCTCTGGTGTCAGTAGGAGGATTGGTGCCCCAAATCAGTGGGAGGGATAATGCCCCAAGGGCTGGATAGAGGCAAGGAAAGAACTGCATGTAACAACGACAGCGCCATAGCACAAGGCAGAGTATGGAGGTAAATGGTCAATGACATACCTAGAGACAATGGAAGGAATAGCCCCCCCCCCCCCCCCCCCCGTCAATACTTCAAGCCGCCTTGTGAAATTACAATCTCTCTTTATGTTCTTCGCACACAGCCAGTGTAATCTACTACATCAACAACAGCAACAAAAAAAACCCCCAAACAGTTCAGCCTCACAGCCAGACACATGTACGGTTAGATCTCATTCCAATTGTTGTCTCCTTTGCTAATTTCATGGCATTTAGTCACGTCAGTGTTCTCACAGTCAATACGGGAAGAGATAAACTCATCTTACATAGGCTCACAGACCATACTCATGAGCAGATAGATTTTCTTCATCAATCGTAATGTGTCTCTTGAGGCAGAAACACTGAGTCACATCAGAACCCAACCTGACCCCCGTGAAAGTTTCCACAAGTACCAGTCAGGGCTTTAGTAATGAAGGCTTCTTAATCAATGGGATCTAGTATGTTCTGGGGAATAACAAGCTTCACTTCCAGACTGAAATCAATGGCACTGGGGGTTATCAAATATCATATCTCCAACTTTTCTAAAGCGGGCGACAAACACACCTTTTATCTCCAATTTTCGAAGGCAGAAGACTCCAGTCATGATGTCTTATGTGCAAGATAGAACAAAACAGAAAAAATAATAGTTATTGCGCAAAATCCATTTTTTTCATTTAGAGAACCCTTCCACTATTTATAACAATTAACACCACAAAAAACTGTAAAGCCAATCACCTAAAGTGAACCAGTCACTCTTTAGATCTCCTCCCAGGTCTACTCAGCAAATTTCTAAATGGAACAGAATGCATGCAGTTCTCAAAAAGTCACACAGCCCAGGGCTAGAGCCACCCTTTGACCTATGTTGAAATATGGCACATGTACCGCACCAGGCACAGGATTATGGCCATCTCAGGAGAATGTGGAGATGGACACCACAGTCTACACCAGCCGTTCTCACCCAAGGTTCTATGGAACCCTACGGTCCATCCAGTGGTTTTTAGGGGTTCCTTGAGGTGTGACTGATTGACCTCCCATCTGATGGTTCTTGATTAGTTCTTTGGAAGGCACGAGAGGTCTTTTTAGGTGTCTGTTAGGGTGGCATTAAGGTTACCAGTTTAGGGGAAGTATTCTTTCAACTGACCATCAACGTAAGGAGCATTCTTCTAATTATCAATGTAAAGAGCATTCTCCCAACTGACCATCAGTGTAAAGAGCATTCTTCCACCTGGCTATCAATGTAAAGAGCATTCTTCCACCTGGCTATCAATGTAAAGAGCATTCTTCCACCTGACCATCAATGTAAAGAGCATTCTTCCACCTGACCATCAATGTAAAGAGCATTCTTCCACCTGACCATCAATGTAAAGAGCATTCTTCCACCTGACCATCAATGTAAAGAGCATTCTTCCACCTGGCTATCAATGTAAAGAGCATTCTTCCACCTGACCATCAATGTAAAGAGCTTTCTCCCAACTGGCCATCAATGTAAAGAGCATTCTCCCACCTGATTATTAATGTAGAGACCATTCTTCCATCTGATTATAAATGTAAAGAGCATTCTTTCCACTGACCACCAATGTAAAGAGCTTTCTCCCTACTGACTATCAATGTAAAGATCATTCTTCCACCTGACCATCATCAATGTAAAGAGCATTTTCCCAACTGACTATCAATGTAAAGAGCATTTTCATACCTATCAATGTAAGGAGCATTCTTACCACTGACCACCAATGTAAGGAACATTCTTTCACCTAACTATCAATATAAAGAGCATTGTTCCCACCGACTACCAATGTAAGAAGCATTCTTCCACCTGACAATCAATGTAAGGAGCAATCTTCCAAATGACCATCAGTGTAAGAGGCATTTTTCCAAATGACCCCCAATGAAATGGTTTTAGCAGGGGTCCCCCGAGACCTGGAAATAACATTAAGGGTTCCTCTGGGGTAAAAAGGTTGTGAAAGGCTGATCTAGAGCCATGTTCCAGATTTCAAAATATGCTGATATCGCTAAAGGGATAAGATCACTGAACCTTCTCTGACCAGTGTAAACTGCTCTTGTAATTCTATTAATAAATCATCAGTAGAGAGTTGGGGGGGTGCTAAACCTAGCAAGCTGAACTAATAGTGTGTCTATCCGTTAGTGTAATGAAAAGTGCCTGTACTTACTTTCCTTCAGCCATAAAACTTTTATTCTGGGTACCACAAAACCCAGGAGGACATAATACATGAATGCTTTACATCCCAGTCAGGTTAAAGAGGATCATACTTCCCATATTCCCCAGTATTTGTATTATCCCTCGTATTCCCCTGAGCCAATGCCCCAGGACGACGTAATCTGTGACGAAACGTGTAGGGAGGAGCAGCGTGCTGACGTCACCGCGTTTTCGCGCCAGTCCCGGACCACGGGCTGCATTTTGAGCCGACCGGCATGTTTTTTAACCTGCGAGTTTTACATTCTATCAATGTAAGTGCAACATCTTTTTTTTTTTACCTAAATAAACCTTAAGATTTTACACTATGGAGGCTTTATCTTTTCTTGGAACCCCCTCTGTGATCGAGTACATTGGGCGGTGGAGGCTTAACAGCGCGATCCCCCCGGATGAATGAATGAGTAACCTGTATAGCGCTACATATGCAAACTTAATCGCCTCAAGGCGCTTTTGCCGCCAGTGTCCATCTGGGTCTTCAGAAGAGATGGGTCTGGAGCTTCTTCACGAAGGCCAAATGGTTTTCTTCCGAGCGGATGTTGATCTAGCGCGGTCGCTTACCCCGCAGGGTCCCGACGCACTTACAAAGACATACACATGGATGATCAAAGGCCCTGGCTGGGTATATAGCCACAAGTGTCTTAGACCTCCCTTAATAGGGGGTCTTAGGAGCTGGTAGGTGGAGGTGTTTCTCTGAACTGTCATGATTTCTTGGTGAAATTATCCACGATTAAGGGATCCTTCGGATATCACGTCACTTATATGGACTTTCTTGTTGTTATGCATATAGACTTTCTTCATCAATTATCAACATTTTTATTCTGGCGCAGTTTATTTTTGATCCAATGTATAAGCATATCGCAGAGGTGCTGCAAAGAAAGCAGAACAAGTCTCTTGGCTTGTTGAGGAGACCTCCTGTCACTTCTTTTGTCCCCCCTCCTAGAAATGCGTTGGCTGGTCATACTTGTTACAATCTCCAATAAACGCCTTCAAACTCACCCTCCAACTTCTACTTACTGGACACCGGGCGATCCTTTCTACCTACTCTTCCTAACTCACATGTGGAAACGACCTTAAGGCCATACCCAGAGCCCAGGCCCCATAAAAAAAAAAAGGGCTGACCATCATCATCTTTCTAGTTGAGCCCAAACCATTGGAAGGAAAACCTTCTGCCCCATGCCAACTCCATCACCCACCCACGACCAGTGACTGATTGAGTCAGTCCAGCGCAGTCTCCAACCCAGACGAGATAACAAAAACTAAGAAGCTTTGGCTGTAGACTTTGAGAATGAATTATTCCGCAGTATCTGCAGCTGCAGAGGTCAGTGGGATCTTTTTAAAAGCGTATTTACTGCTTGTTAAGAATATGTAAGTATTTAAATATCCACAGCCTGGCCACAGTTCTACATTAAACTTTACCTGTAAGCACCAGGGGGTGAATACACCCCACATTCAACAGGTGCCTGCATGCCAGGTCATAATACCCAGAGGCCAAATTGCCAACTAGTATGTTGCCAGGGGTTAGCAATTTTAGCGGGTAAGCAATTTTGTTATGTACTCCAATGTTAAGGTGCCTATAGTTATATCACAGTTTTTTTTATTTTTATTTTTTTTTCAAACAGGTGAACTTTAAAGTATCTATACATCGGAACTGAGGAGGCCCCACGGGACTGTGGTTCAAAAAGAGCATTTGTTTCAGCAGGCGGGGTCAGATGGCAGCCAAGTCTAATATTGATTCAGATAACTTTTTCTGATATCTTACCGTGCAGCGTGACACTGGAAGCCGAAGATCTGGGAACTTTCTGTACAAACCTCAATGAAAGAGGAAACCGCTGCGTATTATCCCATATACCTGCAGAGAGAAAATGTGAAAATGTTATATCAGACACGTGTGATCCTATACATGTGTACAGTTCCTGGTAGACATTAGACAAAATTAGACAAGTAGACAAAAATGTGTTCGTTTTCGTTTCATTCGTTTTTTTTTTTGTTTTTTTTTCGAGTCATTCATTATGATCGCAATTTGTAAAATTCGAAAAAATTTGAAAAATTAAAAAATTCGGAAATTTGAAATTTCAGAAATTCGAAAATCCGAGAATTCGAAAATCCAAGCATGAGAAAGAAAAGCTGAAAATTTGAAAGGACGAAAATCAGAAAATTCTAAATATTAACTAACTAACTAATAATAACTATTAAATTATAGGTATTGGAATTTTCTTTCAAATTTGGCTGTTAGTGAAGGTAACGAATGCAAATTTATCCAAAGTTACAAATTATCCGAAATAAGGAATGCCGCATCTAAACGAATGGAACAGAACAAATTATTAAATAATAATCATAATAATAATAAATTCCAAAATTTGAAAAATTAAAAAATTCGGAAATTTGAAATTTCGGAAATTTGTAAATTCGAAAATCCGAATATGAGAAAGAAATTCCGAAAATTTGAAAGAACAAAAATCTGAAAATTCTAAATAATAACTAACTAACTAATAATAACTATTAAATTATAGGTATTGGAATTTTCTTTCAAATTTGGCTGTTATTGAAGGTAACGAATGCGAATTTATCCAAAGTTACAAATTATTCGAAATAACGAATGTCGTATCTAAACAAATGGTACGGAATGAATTATTAATAAATAATAATAATAAAAAGTTTTTATTATTATTGTTATTTATTATCATTCATTTGTTTCGTTCCATTTGTTTAGATACGACATTCGTTATTTCGTATAATTCGTAACTTCGGGTAAATTTGTATTTGTTACCTTCACTAACAGCCAAATTTGAAAGAAAATTCCAATACCTATGATTTAATAGTTAGTAATAGTTAAGTTAGTTATTATTTCAAAGGTCCATAAAGACATGGATGAGCGAGTTTGAGGTGGAGGAACTTGACTGGCCTGCACAGAGTCCTGACCCCAACCTGATAGAACACCTTTGAGATGAATTAGAGCGGAGACTGCGAGCCAGGCCTTCTCTTCCAACATCAGTGCCTGACCTCACAAATGCGCTTCTGGAAGAATGGTCACACATTCCCATAGACACACTCCTAAACCTTGTGGACGGCCTTCCCAGAAGAGTTGAAGCTGTTATAGCGGCAAAGGGTGGGCCAACTCAATATTGAACCCTACGGACTAATGCCGCATACACACGGTCGGAATTTCAGCCCGCCAAAGACCGATGAGAGTTTTTTGTCGGAAAATGCGACCGTGTGTGCGCTCCATCAGACTTTTGCTGGCCGAATTCCAGCCAGCAAAAGATTTAGAGCGTGTTCTTAATTTTTCGGTCGGGAAAAGTTCCTATCCGAAAATGCGATCGTCTGTGGCAATTCCAATGCGCAAAATGCTTACACATGACTCGGAAACAATTCGACGCATGCTCGGGAGCACTGAACTTCATTTTCTCGGCTCATCGTGTACGCCACCGCGTTCTTGACGGTCGCAATTTCAGCAAACTTTTGCGTGACCGTGTGTATGCAAGGCAAACTTGAGCGGAATCCCGTCAGAAAAGCCGTCATATCTTTTTCCGATGAGAAATCCGCTCGTGTGTACGCGGCATAAGACTGCGATGCCATTAAAGTTCATGTGCGTGGAAAGGCAGCCGTCCCAATACTTTTGACAATATAGGGTAGATGAGGATCCTACTTGGAGGTGACTTCCATTAAAGTCTATGGGCACAAGTCGGATAGAAGTCGCCTTGAAGTAGTACAGGAACCTTTTCTAAAGTCAGAGCGACTTCAGTAGTGCTAATTAGCCGCTTAAGGACCGCCCCACATACATATACTACGGCAGGACGGCCCTTAAGCTCAAAATCACGTACATGAACATGATCTTCTTCTTCGGCTCGGGGGGCGCGTGGAGCCAATCACAGCGGAGGCCAATCAGCAGGTCCGGCGGACGCGATGTCTGCTGGGAACCCGTCGATCGTTCGTAGAGAGGCAGAACGGCAGTCTGCCTATGTAAACAAGGCAGACCGCCGTTCTGCCAGAGAGGAAAATGAAGATCTTGTGTTTCTGCTAAGCAGAAACACTGAGCTCTGTTTTCCTTTAGTCAAAACACCTCCCCCACAGTTAGAAAGCCCTCATAGGGAACACATTTAACCCTTTGATTGCCCCTGACGTTAACCCCTTCCCTACCAGTGTAATTTATACAGTGATAGTGCATTTTTTTTTTTTTAGCACAGATCACTGTATTGGTGTCACTGGTCCCCAAAAAGTGTCACTTAGTGTCAGTATGTCCGCAGCAATGTCGCAGTCCCGCTATAAGTCGCCGCCATTACTAGTAAAAAAATATTAAAAAAATAAGAAGTCCCTAAATTTATCCCATGGTTTGTAGACGCTGTAACTATAGCACAAACCAATCAATATTCGCTTATTGGGATTTTTTTTTTACCAAAAATATGTAGCAGAATACATATTGGCCTAAATTTTTTTACATTTTTTTTATTGGATATGTTTTATAGGAGAAAGTAAAAAATATTGTTTTTTTTTTTTTTTCAAAATTGTCTGTCTTTTTTTGTTTATAGCGCAAAAAAAAAAAAAAAAAAACGCAGAGGTGATCAAATACCTTACAAAAGAAAGCTCTATTTGTGGGGGAAAAAAAAAGGACGTCAATTTTTTTTTTTTTTTGGGTAGAACGTCGCACGACCGCGCAATTGTCAGTTAAAGTAACGCAGTTGGCCTGGTCAGGAAGGGGGTAAAACCTTCCAGAGCCGAAGTGGTTAAGACAGCTCTCATTGATTAACATGGGATTTCACATGTCATGCGACTTGAGGGTCTCACAAGTTGAGTCCCAATTCCCGGCAGTGTGAACCGAGCCTAACACTCCCCCCCCCCCCAGAATAACAGCTCTGCTGTCTTAAGGTGCCCCCCCGTGCTCATTCCTCCAGTGGGGGCACTCTAATACTCTAATACAGGAGGTGTGCTACTGGTCAGATCACCATGGGGAAAACAGAGGGAAAAAAAGCCAAAAAGAAAAAGAAAACTAATGCAGCCACCACATCTAATGATTGATAATCTGCAATATATGACATTTTTGTTTTTGTGGTTTTGGGTTCAATACCGCTGTAAATTAAAAAAAAAAAAAGTTGCATTGCGCAGAACATAACTTCCTTAACAAAAATCTATTTTATTTCGGACAGGCACATGAATCATTCCAAGAGAAGATTTTATTTGAAATGCAATTTCCGTATGACTATAAATTCCATATCCTTGTCTACACTTCATTATTATTAGGAGGTGATGAATGTTATCATTTCTACTAATGTTCCTAACGCTCAGAACAATCTGCGTGTTTTTATTTTTAAACTATTTTAAATGCGATTGTAGAAAACTAGATAAAAAAAACACAAGAGAAATGTGCAGACGGCCACAAATTGTCCATGTAATGTGCAAAACTCCTGGTGTCCCTTCTGTCCCTGCTGTGCTTCACGACTGCACTGCATGAGGAGGTGACAACACTTTCCAAAGTCTCCAATGCTGCTGACTAGGGTTGTCACCTGTCCAGGATTCGCCCGGACAGTTCGGGTTTGGAATCATGTGTCTGGGTTCGGGTTTGGAATCATGTGTTCGGGTTTGGAATCATGTGTCCGGGTTCGGGTTTGGAATCATGTGTCCAGGTTCGGGGTTTGGAATCATGTGTTCGGGTTTGGAATCATGTGTCCAGGTTCAGGTTTGGAATCATGTGTCCGGGTTCGGGTTTGGAATCATGTGTCCAGGTTCGGGTTTGGAATCATGTGTCCAGGTTCGGGTTTGGAATCATGTGTCCAGGTTCGGGTTTGGAATCATGTGTCCAGGTTCGGGTTTGGAATCATGTGTCCAGGTTCGGGTTTGGAATCATGTGTTCGGGTTCAGGTTTGGAATCATGTGTTCAGGTTCAGGTTTGGAATCATGTGTCCAGGTTCAGGTTTGGAATCATGTGTTCAGGTTCAGGTTTGGAATCATGTGTCCAGGTTCAGGTTTGGAATCATGTGTCCGGGTTCGGGTTTGGAATCATGTGTTCGGGTTCAGGTTTGGAATCATGTGTCCGGGTTCGGGTTTGGAATCATGTGTTCGGGTTCAGGTTTGGAATCATGTGTTCAGGTTCAGGTTTGGAATCATGTGTCCAGGTTCAGGTTTGGAATCATGTGTTCAGGTTCAGGTTTGGAATCATGTGTCCGGGTTCGGGATTGGAATCATGTGTTCGGGTTCGGGTTTGGAATCATGTGTTCGGGTTCGGAATCATGTGTTCAGGTTCGGGTTTGGAATCATGTGTTCAGGTTCGGGTTTGGAATCATGTGTTCAGGTTCGGGTTTGGAATCATGTGTCCGGGTTCGGGTTTGGAATCATGTGTCCGGGTTCGGGTTTGGAATCATGTGTCCGGGTTCAGGTTTGGAATCATGTGTCCAGGTTCAGGTTTGGAATCATGTGTCCAGGTTTGGGTTTGGAATCATGTGTCCAGGTTCGGGTTTGGAATCATGTGTCCAGGTTCGGGTTTGGAATCATGTGTCCAGGTTCAGGTTTGGAATCATGTGTCCGGGTTCGGGTTTGGAATCATGTGTCCAGGTTCAGGTTTGGAATCATGTGTCCAGGTTCAGGTTTGGAATCATGTGTTCAGGTTCGGGTTTGGAATCATGTGTTCAGGTTCGGGTTTGGAATCATGTGTCCGGGTTCGGGTTTGGAATCATGTGTCCGGGTTCGGGTTTGGAATCATGTGTCCGGGTTCGGGTTTGGAATCATGTGTTCAGGTTCGGGTTTAAAATCATGTGTCCGGGTTCGGGATTGGAATCATGTGTCCGGGTTCGGGTTTGGAATCATGTGTCCGGGTTCAGGTTTGGAATCATGTGTTCAGGTTCGGGTTTGGAATCATGTGTCCGGGTTCGGGATTGGAATCATGTGTTCGGGTTCGGGTTTGGAATCATGTGTCCGGGTTCGGGTTTGGAATCATGTGTCCGGGTTCGGGTTTGGAATCATGTGTCCGGGTTCGGGTTTGGAATCATGTGTTCAGGTTCGGGTTTGGAATCATGTGTCCGGGTTCGGGATTGGAATCATGTGTTCGGGTTCGGGTTTGGAATCATGTGTTCGGGTTCGGGTTTGGAATCATGTGTTCGGGTTCGGGTTTGGAATCATGTGTTCAGGTTCGGGTTTGGAATCATGTGTTCAGGTTCGGGTTTGGAATCATGTGTCCGGGTTCGGGTTTGGAATCATGTGTCCGGGTTCGGGTTTGGAATCATGTGTCCGGGTTCGGGTTTGGAATCATGTGTCCGGGTTCGGGTTTGGAATCATGTGTTCAGGTTCGGGTTTGGAATCATGTGTTCAGGTTCGGGTTTGGAATCATGTGTCCGGGTTCGGGTTTGGAATCATGTGTCCGGGTTCGGGTTTGGAATCATGTGTTCAGGTTCGGGTTTGGAATCATGTGTTCGGGTTCGGGTTTGGAATCATGTGTCCGGGTTCGGGTTTGGAATCATGTGTCCGGGTTCGGGTTTGGAATCATGTGTTCGGGTTTGGAATCATGTGTTCAGGTTCGGGTTTGGAATCCTGTGTCCGGGTTCGGGTTTGGAATCATGTGTCCGGGTTCGGGTTTGGAATCATGTGTCCGGGTTCGGGTTTGGAATCATGTGTCCGGGTTCGGGTTTGGAATCATGTGTTCAGGTTCGGGTTTGGAATCATGTGTCCGGGTTCGGGTTTGGAATCATGTGTTCAGGTTCGGGTTTGGAATCATGTGTCCGGGTTCGGGTTTGGAATCATGTGTCCGGGTTCGGGTTTGGAATCATGTGTCCAGGTTCTGAACCATGTGTCCGGGTTCGGTTTTGGAATCATGTGTCCAGGTTTCAGACTGTATGAAACCCGGACACATTATTTAGACTGGACTATGGCTTCCCAGCAGGGTTGCTGGCTGCAGTTGTCACAGCTGAGAGTGTCTGTTACACTCTTTCATGCTGCCCAAAGCCAGCACTAACAATCCCCACCTCCCCCCAAACACATATAGATGGGAGAGGAGAGAGGAGAGAGGAGAGAGGGCTCGATCTGCACCTCATCCCCCCCACCCCTACCCCTCTGTGTCCCCCCACACTCCAATCCCTGGTGCTGTGCCTCAGAAAAGGAAAGTGGGGGCCGGAAATTTGAAGTCCAGCAGCCTCAGATACATCTGGATAAGAGGTGCTGACTGCCAAGGGGTGAGTGAGCTCACCATCCATCCCGGTCTGTGACTGAAGTCTCCCCCTTCTCTCTCCTGCCTCTGTGTGAGTACACTAAGGCAAGGTCTGGGTTCTTTAAGTCCTCAGATCTCTCCTCTAGGCTGAAAAGCCTGAGATCCAAAAAAAAAAAACAAAAAAAAAAAATCTCAGCTTCCCAGCCAGAAAAAACGGCAGTGTTTACATCTGCCGTGAAAGTGACGTCATAGCGTTGCGCCCAGCCTCCAAAAGGTCATAGAGATGGTCAGGGACCATCTGGTCCTCGGTCAGCTCTATGGTAAATGGCTAATTCATTCTCCGGCTCGCCAATCGCACAGGCGAGCTGGTAGAAGCGCCGGAGGGCGGCGGGCTCAACACCCGCTATGATTATTTCTACATTGCAGGGAATCGCCAGCAGAACAAAAAAGATATCTGAACGATGCCTGCATCATGCCTACATCATTCAGATATCTCCACTGAAAGCCCAGGACATCATATGATGATGTCAATATGAAGTCCAGCAGTATGGAAGTGGCTAAAACTGCAACGCATGCTTCTAAATGAAATGAAGTAAAGTCAGGTGTGATCATTATATTTTTATCAAAGAACGTGAGAAAACTGAGAGCCAAATAGGAAACAAAGTACTACATAGCAAACACCTGCTGGAAGAGGGCGGGTAAGTAGGCCCGGGGTCACCTAGCCCACGTCTAAGCTAACGATACTCTAATGACCACACAAGGAGGTTTTTCACTAGAAGCTTTAGCCGCCTTAAGATTAGACATCGCAGATTTACAGCTGTCGCCGCGGCGAAAAAGAGATTCACCGACCAGCAGCCGCCACATGTTCTATGGAAGGAGTAAAGTCTTTAGCATCCAAATCCCTTAGCGCTCTTGAAAAAACAAAAAAAAACAACAAAAAAAAAAAAAAACAGCAAACGTTATGACTTCAATAAAAATCAAGAACATTTCCAGAACCATTAGTACTCATTATGACCACAGGAAAAGTTTTCCACGAGCAGATGTATGCCAGTCACCGCCGTGGTCCAAGCACAAAAAACATTGGCAGTCGTTTCAATAAGCGGCACGCTTGGACTTGCCTTCTCTGGCTGGGTCCCGGCGGAGCTCATTCCGAGCTTATTTTCTGAAAAAAAGGTGAAGAACTGAGGGCTGGAGCCATAGCAAACTGCAGATGGTTGCCAGGAGCAGAATGAGGTCAGCACATGCAGCGCGGTGTCAGGAGGCCTGTGCGCTGTACGCTCAGAGTCAGACGCTGGCTTCGTGTCATCCTCTCCCTGGTGGAAGCAAAGCCGCTGAAACGGAGCAATGGAGCTGGGCTCTGTCATCGCGTATTACGAATTATGGCCCCCCTGGCCAAGGTTTCACAGCACAACCCGCCGACACATAAGCAGAAGACTCAACCTGTGGCAGAGTTTATTTTATTTATTTTATTCATGTCGTGCCAACTCACTCTGCAGCACAGAGAACTATTCACACCAGGTCCTACCTCCAAAGGTGGAGATAGGACTTTCTCAACCTTTTCACCCCTGAGGAACCGTGGAAAAAGGTGGAACTTCACCCTCCCCGTCAACTTTATCTCATTCACCTTCTGGCCCCCTCCTTAGAAAGAACCATCTCCGATGGTGGAGATAGGACTTTCTCAACCTTTTTACCCCTGGAGAACCCTGAAAATAGGTGGAACTTCACCCTCCCCGTCAACTTTATGTCATTCACCTTCTGGCCCCCTCCTTAGAAAAAAACATCTCCGATGGTGGAGATAGGACTTTCTCAACCTTTTTACCCCTGGAGAACCCTGAAAATAGGTGGAACTTCACCCTCCCCGTCAACTTTATGTCATTCACCTTCTGCCCCCCTCCTTAGAAAGAACCATCTCCGATGGTGGAGATAGGACTTTCTCAACCCTTTTACCCCTGAGGAACCCTGGAAATAGATGGAACTTCACCCTCCCCATCAACTTTATGTCATTCACCTTCTGCCCCCCTGCTTACACAGAACCATCTCCAATGGTGGAGATAGGAATTTCTCAAGCTTTTTACCCCTTAGGAACCCTGGAAGTAGGTGGAACTTCACCTTTCCGGTCAACTTTGTCATTTACCTTCTGCCCCCCTGCTTAGACAGAACCATCTCCAATGGTGGAGATAGGACTTTCTCAACCTCTTTACCCCTGAGGAACCCTTGAAGTAGGTGAAACTTCACCTTTCCCATCAACTTTATGTCATTCACCTTCTGCCCCCCTCCTTAGACAGAACCATCTCCGATGGTGGAGATAGGACTTTCTCAACCTTTTTACCACTGAGGAACCCTGGAAGTAGGTGAAACTTCACCTTTCCCATCAACTTTATGTCATTCACCTTCTGCCCCCCTTCTTAGACAGACCTGGATATTTTTTATCCGCTTTCATGCATGCGGGCGGCCCGTGCAGGCACAGCAATGTACCTGTACATCGCTGCCTTTTTTCCGGGTACAGGGCGCATGTACCCCCGCCCGCCTAATCCCGCTGTGATTGTAGACATACAGAAATGGGGAGAGCCAGCAACACTGTAATCCGGCGTCCCTGGGGTGGGGCGGGGGGGCAGAGAGGGCCCTGACCCCCCCGACATTATGCTGTGCCCCACCATGTGCCCCCCCCCCCCAATAAAAAAAAAATATATTTTTTTTTACAAAAAGGCAATGTCTAAGAGGGAGAGCGTCCCCAGTCAGCTCCTGCGGGTGATTCCTCCCCCCTCCCTCTGCTCGCTGACACTGTATAATGCGAGCGCTCACACAACCACGGCCGCCCTATGTGCTCCTTCCCCTGCATCCTCATTGGCAGGGAGAAGAGCGAGTTGCAGGAAGGACTCCACCAGGACTCTCAGTTACTGAAAAAACAGACTGATTTCTCCCGTCCTTAGGACAGGAGAACCAGCCTGTAAATTCCAAGAGATGCCAGACCAGCGCTGTCAATAGCAGGGGCAGGACAGCAAGAGGAGGCTGGGGAACCCCACAGTGGCAGAACACCAGGGCCCGGTGGCAAGACATCCTTTGCAACCCTGATAGTTCTCCCACTGCTTTGGACCCTTATATTTTCTTGGTATGCTGGTGACATATATCTCTTGTTTTCTGCCACCCTGGGGGGGGAGCGGTGTGTATACCGCTCCTTCACCGCTCCTGCCTGTTGAAAGCAATGGGACAGTGCGGCTATACCGCCGACAAAGCGCCTCCGCAGAGGCGCTTTGCGGTGGTTTTTAACCCTTTCTTGGCCGCTAGCGGGGGGGAGTAAAACCCCCAGCTAGCGGCCGAATACCGACAGTAAAGCGCCGCTAAGAATGGCGGCGCTTTACTGCCAACGCACCTCCCGCCCCAGTGTGAAAGGGGCCTTAGGAGATACTTTATTGGTTACATCAGATTGACAGATAAATGAGATGGCTGACGCGTTTGGCAAAAGAGCCTTAGTCGTAGCTGATTCATGGCCGGGACCTGCTGATCGGCTGTGTCCAATCACAGTCCAGAGCTCTGTGTTGACACACAACACAGAATTCTGTACAGAGGGAACCATCTCTCTGTTTCTTCTCCCTGCAAATCAGGGAGTAGAAACAAAGAGATATTTAATAAAAAGCAGCACACATTACACACATTGTACACAGTGGGAGTCTGCCAGCAGGTCCCAGCCAATGATTCACGGGTGGGACCTGCTTATCGGCTGTGTGCAATCACAGCTCAGAGCCCTGTGTTGACAAACAACACAGAAATCTGTACAGAGAGAACAATCTCTTGTTTCTTCTCTCTGCAAATCAGGGATAAAAAAACAGAGAGATTCTTAGTAAAAATCAACACATATTTCACATATTAAGCACACAATTAACCCCTTGATTACCCAAAACATTAACCCCTTCCCAGCCAGTGTCATTAGTGCAGTGACAGTGTATAGTATTAGCACTGATCACTGTATTAGTGTCACTGGAGATGTCAGTGACAGTTAGTCAGTTACCACCCAGTGTCAGTGAGTGTCAGATTGCACTATCACAGTCCCACTATAAGTCAGGGATCGCGGCCAACACCTTTGAGATCAATTAGAGTGGAGAGTGCGAGCCAGGCCTTCTCGTCCAACATCAGTGCCTGACCTCACAAATGTGCTTCTGGAAGAATGGTCAAACATTCCCATAGACACACTCCTAAAGATTGTGGACAGTCTTCCCAGAAGAGTTGAAGCTGTTATAGCTGCAAAGGGTGGGCCAACTCAATATTGAACCCTCCGGACTAAGACTGGGATGTCATTAAAGTTCAGGTGTGTAAAGGCAGGCGTCCCAATACTTTTGGTAATATAGTGTGTGTGTATATATATATATTGGTTTTCGTTAAAGAAGTTATAGAATCTACAAATGATGGTATGTACATTGAAATTTATATATAAATTCCAATATACATACCATCATTTGTAGACGCTATAACTTTCACGAAAACCAATCAATGTACACTTATTGGGATTTTTTCTTTACCAAAGAAGTGTACATTTCTGAAGAATTTTTTTTTTTTTTTTAAATATTGGATATGTTTAAAACAGAAAGTAAAAAATACAATATAGTTTGTCTATAAAAAAAACAGAGATTTGTTTATAAGAAAAAACAGATTTGTATATATATAAAAAAAAATATGGATTTGTTTTGAAAGAAAAGAGAGATTTGTTTATAAAAAAAAATGATTTGTTAAAAAAAACAAAAAAAAAAAACAGAGATTTGTTTATGAAAACGGTGTTTGTTTATAAAAGAACCAAATTGTTTATAAGAAAAAAAATGAGATTTGTTTAAAAAAAGAAAAAAAACCCAAGGATTTGTTAAAAAAAAAAAAAAAAAAAAAAAAGAGATTTGTTTTTCAGAAAAGAACAGATATTTGTTTACAAAAAGAAAAACACATATTTGTTTATTTAAAAAAAAAAGGCAGTGATTTGTTAATAAAAAAAGGGATTTGTTTATAAAAGAACAATTTTGTTAAAAAAAAAAAAAAAAAAAAAAAAACAGAGATTTGTTTATTTTAAAAAAAAATGATTTGTTTATAAAAAAGATTTGTTAAAAAAAAACCCAGAGATTTGTTTATTTTTTTTTTAAAATGATTTGTTTATAAAAAAGATTTGTTTATTAAAAATAAACAAAAACAAAGATTTGTTTTGAAAAAACACAGAAATTTTTATTATAAAAAAAACAGAGATTTGTTTATAAAAAAAATACAATTATTTAGTAAACAATGAAAAAATATACACACATACCCCTCAAGATACGATCGACTTCTGAATCACAAAGATGAAGATGTACTACAAGGGAATCTGCCACAGTAAACGTATTAAACCCAGTGAAGAAACACTTCATTATGAAGTAGAATTAGCACTTGTGGGCGATTTAATGTGACACCGCCATGTTACATATTGCCGCTGCTGATTTGCAAACTTGATATTTTTCACATTGTCACTCGGCGAACAACCAGGAAAATGTGAGGGGGTGTTAAACTGACATGTTTGAAATCATAGTCTAAAATAAAGAGGTTTCAAAAGGAGAGAGGAAAAAAAAAGACGCAACAGGAGGATTATAACCAGCATTGATGTATTAGATGTTGGGAGAGGGGGGGAGCATTTGTGGAATGAGAACGTAAATGTTAATAAACCTATGCCGGTAAAAATGTCCCATCATACCTTATCTTATTGCTTCTTTCCTGGACCCTTTTAACATGCAACCATCCTTTGCCGCAAAATTGGCTTCGTAAAGCGTGGTGTTCATAACTGCCCCCTCCAGGGAGTCTTCACTGCCTTGCGGGGTCCTCCTAGAATCATGCTTGCCAACTGTCCCGGATTTGCTGGGACAGTCCCGCTTTTTACCAAGCTGTCCCGGGCTGGCCGTGTCCTGGACAGCATCCAGAATCTGGGGGTGTTTGTTAGGCTTCATGTACATGACAAAAAATAGGCTATGAGCTGTGATTTTTTTCCACCACCACCCCCCTGATCATCTAGCCACGAATAAACATGGCCAGTGGCACGTTGATACAAAGTGGCCGGTGCCGCAGTTGTGGTTTGACGTGGCAAAATGATACAACAGGTCGCGTTTGGCGGCAGTACTATACCGAACGCCACCGATTGTATACATTTGGCCATGAAGCACCACAACCGCGAGAGTGTGTAATGACATTGTGTTTGGCACAGTGCCTCCACCAAAACGCAACCCATTCAAGTGAAAGGTGCCATGCCGCAACGGCATACCAAATGCAGTATTTCAATTAAAATTCTCCAATTGGCTGAAAAAACTACATAGATAAAAGTATTTAAGAGGTGGTGGTATCACCTTCCAAATGCCTGGCAACCTCTCCCCTTCTCATTGTGCCCACACCGGTTGTAAGCTTAGGGCATGCAATCGCAGTGTTGCTGGGGTCCATAGCCATGTGCCTCCTTGGGCTTCCATGCTAGGGGCATGCATGTGCAGTGTGGCAGGGGGTCCTTTTCATTGCGCCCACTTGGGTGGCAGGCAAGCGCATTGCAGCCAGGGTCCTTACAATGTGCCCCCTTGGGCTGCCATGCCTTGCGCAGTGCGGCTGGGGTACTTATTGTGCTTAGGGCACACATGAACTGTGTGCCGGCTGGGCAAGTTGCAGTGGGGGCTGGTGCTCAATATTTTTTTGGGGGGGGGGGTGGCAAACAAACCTGGCCCCCCCCCCACTCTCACTCCTGCTCCCCCCCCCTGCGGGACGGACAGGTAGGAGGCTATTAGTGGCCTTATCTTAGGAGGCCGAGGACGAGGTGGTGCTGGATTCTGGATAGGGCTCCTGGAAGCTGGAAGAGGCTTCTGCTGCCCCTCTACCTGCTGCTCCTTGCTCCAGTTGGCAGAGAAGAGCCAGGGCTGTTGTTTCTCCTCCCGAACAGGTAGTGGGCCCTGAGACCCGATTGGCCCGGAGTGATAAGACAGCCAAATCAATGCCCTCTTCTACCACCCCCCCCCCCCGCCACACACACAACTAAATGCAAAGGCAGCCATATGGGGGTGTCAGGGCTGGGCTCAGCCCTTCCTTCTCTGAGCTGGCCGCTCAGCTGTTGGCTAATTGCCAGCTCCTATCTCTCCACAGTTACTCAGCTGTTGATGATATCCTGCTCGTCAGTCCTGCCTACTTAAGCTGTCCAGTCCAGAGGATCTCTGCCTTTGCCTTGGCCAACATCACAGAAACTATCTCCTGCGATCCTGTTCAAGACTTGCTTTGCTGACATCCCTTCTGGCTCCAGATCCTGCTTGCTGTTCCACTACATTGATCTCTGACCTCTGTCTTGTCTGACTATCCGTTTCGGTTACCGAACTTTGGCTATGTTTTGACTAAGTTTGTTCTTTTTACTTTTATTATTAAACAAGTGTGATTTAACTGTACTTCTGTCTCGGTCTGATTTCATGGTTTCTGACAGGGTGTATACTAGAGTTGCCACCTTTTCTTCAGGTCAAACCCAAACACTTTAGCGGCCTGGGACACCTTTGGGTGCTCCAAGGAGAGTAGTATTGTGGGGCGCATAGCATGCCGCGGCAAAAAGTGTGACATCATCGCCTTGCCCCCCCCCCAGTGATGCTGAACCTGCCCCCAGACAGCCGCCCGCAGCTCCCAGATGGCAACAGATTTGTGTGTGACTATTTTGGTTACTTGGGGAGCCACAGCCCGGTCTGAATATTGTGTTCGCCTGAAACCCGGACACATGATTAAAAAACCCGGACTGTCCAGGTGAATCCCGGACAGGTGGTAACCCTAGGGTATGCACAATTTTCCCAAGCTCGCACAGAAATGGCAGAAAATGGAAAAAGGACAGCCGCACTCCAAAATAATGCATTTATTGCATAAAGCTTGATCCATACATCAATCAGAGACACAGGTCCAGATGATAGTTGACGCGTTTCACACCGTTAATGACGCTTAATCATAGCTTGCTCAAATGAATGGGGCTGCACTGTGCGGCAACTTCCCTGCAACCTCACGCACTGTATCGCAGTGCTGCGGGCATTTAGGGGTTAAAACAGACGCGAAGGAGGCAATGCAATGCCTCCAAACTCCCTCTGAAGAGCCACCACAGATCGCTCTTCAGTGGGAAGAATCCCTGGGGGGGGGGAAAGGGTCCGAAGCGCGTTGTCATAGCAACAGGGCAGCCATCCCATAAGTTGTGGATCCGTCTTCTCATGTAGCTCCGAGCCCTATGTCAGCTTTACCTGCCATTGTCATCCCTCTGCTGCCTCACACACTGCGGCTTGCACTATGAATATAGGACTCAGCCTAACCCCTTCGTGCCTCAGCCTTTTTCTGGCACTTGTTGCTTACAAGTTAAAATCAGTATTTTTTGCTAGAAAATTATTTCGAACCCCCAAACATTTATTTATATATGTGTATGTATATATATATATATATATATATATATATATATGTGTGTGTGTGTGTGTGTGTGTGTGTAGCAGTACCCCCGTAGGGGCTGCTGGGTTGGTTATAGCGATCCGCCAATCACCCTGCTGCTAAACTCCCATGCACCATTCTATAGGCAATAAACAGTCACTTTGATCCATTTTCGTGGCTTTTTATTTGCGGGATAAACTTGGATGGAAATGAGGGAAAATACGAGATGCCCCTGATATAGAGCTTTCTTAAGATTTCTTGTGGCCTTGGCCTGGTATCTTGAGTTTTCCCTGAATTATCTTCTTTGCATTGTGCAAATCCTTTACTGCATAGTTACTGAGTTGCTAGCTTCACTTCCAATAGAACAAGAGGAACGACTCTGAATAGTCCCTATATGTAGACTAGAATGATAATGTCGCCTTGACCCAAAGGTGCACACAGCTTCCTTCTCCAGCTTCTATGAATCGGACAATCACTCAGTCTCTGGAAGTTATTACCAATGTGCTAACCAGGCCGGAGATGACACGGCATCTCTCCCCAATGACCTGACACATGGCAAACGGACTACTACTTTCAGCCAGTCCATTCTCCCCGACCACACAGCATTCTACATTGCTCTGACCAATTCTCTTGCTGCCTTAACTTCGCACTGACCTGCTCCTGTGTATCAAAGTCCTGTGTTCCCCGGTCACAGAAATCTGATATGCTGATCTACATCTACTTCCGCCGCTTTACTTCTACTTCCTTCGCTTGATCTTCTTCACATCCAAGCCCTGTGTTCCCCGGTCACAGAAATCCCGATGCACTCCACAGAGCTGAAGATCTTTATCTTTAGTTTCCTCCCAGATGGCTCCTCCATCCCTCCTCCGCGCATGGCGCATCCCCGCATTGGGGATGCCCAGGGCGACACATCCCTTACTCCATGCTGTCCTTCCTGTGCACTAGAACTCTCCCCCCAACTCCCGAAGCATGTGACCTCAGCCTATATGAGAGGCCTGCCCCCTGCCAATCCAAGTTAATCATTGCTTAGTGCTCCTCACATGAGCTGCCTGCCAATCAAGTCTCAAGTCCAGCCTCTCTTCCAGAACAATTCCTCTAGATCAGAAGAGGCAACTCTGAGCCAAAGTGTAGGTGGCCACACCTCCTCTACACTGACACTCCCACTCCCAGACCAAAACAACCAGGCCTGAAATGAAACACAGGACGGGCTAAATTTACCTGTATCTGAGCCATACAGCTAACAAAATACTAATCTAGCATCTACCTGTAAGTAGAGGGTCGTCCTATGCGGTCGTTTCTGCGCGCAAGCTCGGAGGGACAGGGCACTCTAAATAGTTTTTATTTTTTAATTGTTTATATTTTAATTTTTTATACTGCCCTTTGAAATTTTTTCTTCTTGATCACTTTTATTGCTGCGACAAAGAATGTAAACATCCCTTGTGACAGTAATAGGCAGAGGCCACCGCCTTTAAGTCTTCAGTAAGTCGGAATTAATGTCATGACATCGCTTCCGGGTTACTAGATCCAAAACCCGATCAAAGCCAATTCCAGCTGTGTTCGGGTCTCTGGCCAGCTGGCCGGAGACCCGTACAAAGTTAGTCGCTCGGGCCTCCCTGTGGCGCGGAACAGCCCGGGCGAGCCGCGGAAGGCGGCGAGAGGGGGGGGGGACGTCCCCTCCTGCTGCTTGTAATATCAGGGGCTGTTTAGCCGCGAATCGGTTGCTATTACAAGAAAGCCGACTGTCTGGTTTAAAAAATGCTACCGATGCGTGCAGTTGCCGGTACGACCCCCTGGAAGACGAAGACCGCATATTTGTGTTACGGCGACGTTAAGGGGTTAAACTTCACTCTGACAGTGTCTTCCAGCAGCCATTTCCATCTTTGGAGCTTACCCCATCCATTGGGCTGGAAGTCGGCTCAGCCAGTAGCAGGCTGTGGAGATCTCCCTGGGTGTTCTGTCCTGCATTTTTACACCTGCAGGAGGAGGAAAACCCGGACACATTATTCAGACCGGGAGCGGGCTGTGGCTCCCCAAGTAACCAAGATAGTCACACACAAATCTGTTGCCATTGGGAGCTGTGGGTGGCTGTCCGGGGGCAAGTTCAACATCACTGGGGGGGCAGGGTGATGATGTCAGCAAGAACAATTTGGCTACACCCACTGCTCGTTGTGGCACGCTATGCCCACTGCATTACTACTCTCCTTGGGGCACCCAATGGTGTCCCAGGCTGCTAAAGTGTTCAGGTTTGGCTTGAAGAAAAAGTGGCAACCCTAAGCTCATCTGGTTCTCTTGGCTCACTTAGCCTTAATCGCAGTGCCCTGCTGCATGGCCCACTCCTGGCTTCTGGATAGGGATTCTCCTGACACCCCCAATAGGAGCCCACCTGACTCCTGGAACGAGACTTCTTGTTTCTTGGCTACTGGCTGGGGCACCTCTGACCCCTGGGTTAGACCTTCTGTCTCCTATATGGGTGCAGTCTCTAAACTGGGAGCCCTGAGCTTAGGCTTGAGTATATAACGATATATATGCCTGTGTACTCCAAACAGGCTGCAGGCACCTGGTAAAATCCAGATATGGGATTGAAGGTTCTGTCCCACCCAAGACACTTTGGAATCTTCAAGCTCCAGGCCCCGATTCAGGTTTACAGAATCCAGAGAAAGCCCAAAACACAACTTCCTCTGCTCAGAAACAAACATCTCAAACTTTGCATTAAGCCTTAATGGGAATCCTGTCATTGTCTCTTACATACAGTACCTTGCAAAAGTATTCATACCCCTTAAAATTTTTCCACATTTTGTCATGTTACAACCAAAAATGTAAATGTATTTTATTGGGATTTTATGTGATAGACCAACACAAAGTGGCACATAATTGTGAAGTGGAATGAAAATAATAAAAGGTTTTCAAAATTTTTAACAGATGAATATCTGAAAAGTGTGGCGTACATTTGTATTCAGCCCCCTTTAAAGCCTCGTACACACGATCGGATTTTACCGACGGGAATTGTGCGATGACAGGCTGTTGGCGGAAAATCCGACCGTGTGTATGTTCCATCGGACAATTGTTGTCGGATTTTCCGTGGACAAATGTTGGATGGCAGGCTTTAAAATTTTTCGCGGACAAATGTCTGTTGTTGGATTTTCCGAGCGTGTGTACACAAGTCCATCGGACAAAAGTCCAAAGTACAAACACGCATGCTCGGAAGCAAGGACGAGCCGGTAAACTATTTGTAAACTATCGTCTGTAATGGAGAATTAACATTCGTGATGCGGCAAATTCTGAAATCTCAAAATGCAGCGCACAATTCTCTTCTTCTTTAATGGGATAATAATGAAGCTGCCTTGCTGGTGATACTGATGGATTATTGCAAACAAATTTTCAAAGGCTTTTTTTTTCTAGTGATATCAAGAATAATATTATTACGCTTTTTGGGCAAGTTACCACAACACCATTATCCCGAAGTTTTTAAGATCAAAGATACAACTATGTTGGTGTCCCTTGTCAATTTTACATTGTATTTTTTTAAATGTAACTGCCGACTCCCAAACTGTCATTTGAAATAAATTACATAGCCAAGTATTATTCTACACAATTTTTTTATTGTTCATAAAAAACAGAAAACAAATAAAATTAGACATGTTATCTGCCAATAGAACTTAACCAAAAAGTGCATTCTATGCATCCAAAAATATAACAAATCAAATCGTTATTATTCAACCAAAAAATAAAAGCCTCATGCATGGATCCTGCTTCTTAATATAGAGGGGTCAACAATGCCAAGAGTTGCTGAAAGCAGGGGTCCGTCATCCGGAGATAATTTCCGAAAATCATCTGGATTATTCTCCTGGAGCTCCCGCAGCAAAGGCATGTGACATAATTGGTCACGATTAATAAAGCAACCAATTTTTGGTCCAAGAAATCCTCCTCCTCCTGTTCTTGGACTGGACTTGGGTTAAAGCAATAACTCCAAGGCCAATAATAAATAACACGTTATCTCCTCCGATTCCGCAATATAGCTGGTTGACAAACGGCCGTTCAGAAACAAACTGAAAAGCGCAAAATGAAAAGCGCGAATCATCACTCACCAAACTTCTACTAACATGAAAGTAGCAGAAGGAGCACAAACGGTGGTGCTAAAGAGCTGAAAACCACATAGTACGTCACTACGTTCGTGTTTGTTGGCCGACAATTGTGTGCCGTTTGTATGCAAGACAAGTTTGGGGCCAACGCCCTTCAGACAAAAGTCAGAGGTTTTGCCTGCGGAAAATCCGATCGTGTGTACGAGGCTTTACTCTGATACTCCTAACTAAAATCTAGTGGAACCAATTGCCTTCAGAAGTCACCTAATTAGTAAATAGAGTCCACCTGTGTGTAATTTAATCTCAGTATAAATACAGCTGTTCTGTGAAGTCCTCAGAGGTTTGTTTGAACCTTAGTGAACAAAGAGCATCATGAAGTCCAAGGAACACACCAGACAGGTCAGGGATAAAGTTGTGGAGAAGTATAAAGCAGGGTTAGGTTATAAAAAAAAATATCCCAAGCTTTGAACATCTCATGGAGCTCTGTTCAATCCATCATCTGAAAATGGAAAGAGTATGGCACAACTGCAAACCTACCAAGACATGGCCGTCCACCTAAACTGACAGGCCGGGCAAGGAGAGCATTCATCAGAGAAGCAACCAAGAGGTCCATGGTAACTCTGGAGGAGCTGCAGAGATCCACAGCTCAGGTGGGAGAATCTGTCCACAGGACAACTATTAGTCGTGCTCTCCACAAATCTGCCCTTTATGGAAGAGTGGCAAGAAGAAAGCCATTGTTGAAAGAAAGCCATAAGAAGTCCAGTTTGCAGTTTGCGAGAAGCCATGTGGGGGACACAGCAAACATGTAGAAGAAAGTGCTCTGGTCAGATGAGACCAAAATTGAACTTTTTGGCCTAAAAGCAAAAAGCTATGTGTGGCGGAAAACTAACACTGCACATCACCCCGAACACACCATCCATACTGTGAAACATGGTGGTGTCAGCATCATGTTGTGGGGATGCTTTTCTTCAGCAGGGACAGGGAAGCTGGTCAGAGTTGAGATGAGAAGAGAAGATGGATGGAGCTAAATACAGGACAATCTTAGAGGAAAACCTGTTAGAGTCTGCAAAAGACTTGAGACTGGGGCGGAGGTTCACCTTCCAGTAGGACAACGACCCTAAACATACAGCCAGAGCTACAATGGAATGGTTTAGATCAAAGCATATTCATTAGAATGGATCAGTCAAAGTCCAGACCTAAATCCAATTAAGAATCTGTGGCAAGACTTGAATTGCTGTTCACAGACGCTCTCCATCCAATCTGACAGAGCTTGAGATATTTTGCAAAGAAGAATGGGCAAAAATGTAACTCTCTAGATGTGCAAAGCTGGTAGAGACATCCCCAAAAAGACTTGCAGCTGTAATTGCAGTGAAAGGAGGTTCTACAAAGTATTGACTGGCTGAATACAAATGCCCCTCCACACTTTTCACATATTTATGTGTAAAAAAAAAAAAATTGAAAACCATTTATCATTTTCCTTCCACTTCACAATTATGTGCCACTTTATGTTGGTCTATGACATAAAATCCCAATAAAATAAATTTACGTTTTTGGCTGTAACATAACAAAATGTAGAAATGAATACTTTTTCAAGGCACTGTATTTATAGTGGCAGGGCCTTGCACTGTCACATTGGGTATACGTATTACTCACATCATGTAGCAGTTTACCTGCGTTCGGGAAATGCGCTTGTATGCTATGCATGTGAGGCCATATACGTCCGATCTTACACTGTACACCAGGGGGTCTTAAGATGGTGGCCCTCCAGTTGTTGCGAAACTACAAGTCCCATCATGCCTCTGCCCGCCCGTGGGAGTCATGCTTGTAACTGTCAGCTTTGCAATGCCTCATGGGACTTGTAGTTTCGCCAACAGCTGGAGGGCCACCAGTTTGAGACCCCTGCCGTACACGGCCTCATCTGGATATGAAGGTATATATTAATACTCTAAAGTCATTTCACAAAATGGCAAAACAGCTGGAGGGCCGCCAGTTTGAGACCCCTGCCGTACACTGCCTCATCTGGATATGAAGATATATATTAATACTCTAAAGTAATTTCACAAAATGGCAAAACAGCTGGAGGGCCGCCAGTTTGAGGGCCGCCAGTTTGAGACCCCTGCTGTACACGGCCTCATCTGGATATGAAGGTATATATTAATACTCTAAAGTCATTTCACAAAATGGCAAAACAGCTGGAGGGCCGCCAGTTTGAGGGCCGCCAGTTTGAGACCCCTGCCGTACACAGCCTCATCTGGATATGAAGGTATATATTAAATACTCTAAAGCCATTTCACATACCACCAAGATCCGGCCCAGCTGGCCCTCCCCGCACTGTTTACTCCAGCCATGGAAACCATCTTTATTTCAAAGCACCTTGTCCTCCCCAGGGCCCCCCATATGTTGAACCCGTCAGGTGTTTGCCATCCCTTATTAGAAAGTAAAAACAGGATTCAGATCTGTTCCATTAATTAGATCTCAAAACCCGACCGTTTAAAATTCCAGGTGTGCATGAGGAGGAAGAATCGAGGACTGTACTGATTCCTTGCAGCGATCGGCCCCAGAGGCGGCAGAACGGCCGCTAAAACAGCCATCAGCCGGCAATTCCCTGAACGCCTAATTGTTTCGCCAACAGCTGGAGGGCCGCCAGTTTGAGACCCCTGCCGTACACGGCCTCATCTGGATATGAAGGTATATATTAATACTCTAAAGTCATTTCACAAAATGGCAAAACAGCTGGAGGGCCGCCAGTTTGAGGGTCGCCAGTTTGAGACCCCTGCCGTACACGGCCTCATCTGGATATGAAGGTATATATTAATACTCTAAAGTCATTTCACAAAATGGCAAAACAGCTGGAGGGCCGCCAGTTTGAGACCCCTGCCGTACATGGCCTCATCTGGATATGAAGGTATATATTAATACTCTAAAGTCATTTCACAAAATGGCAAAACAGCTGGAGAGCCGCCAGTTTGAGGGATGCCAGTTTGAGACCCCTGCCGTACACAGCCTCATCTGGTTATGAAGGTATATATTAATACTCTAAAGTCATTTCACAAAATGGCAAAACAGCTGGAGGGCCACCAGTTTGAGACCCCTGCCGTACACGGCCCCATCTGGATATGAAGGTATATATTAATACTCTAAAGTCATTTCACAAAATGGCAAAACAGCTGGAGGGCCGCCAGTTTGAGGGCCGCCAGTTTGAGACCCCTGCCGTACACAGCCTCATCTGGATATGAAGGTATATATTAAATACTCTAAAGCCATTTCACATACCACCAAGATCCGGCCCAGCTGGCCCTCCCCGCACTGTTTACTCCAGCCATGGAAACCATCTTTATTTCGAAGCACCTTGTCCTCCCCAGGGCCCCCCATATGTTGAACCCGTCAGGTGTTTGCCATACCTTATTAGAAAGTAAAAACAGGATTCAGATCTGTTCCATTAATTAGATCTCAAAACCCGGCCGTTTAAAATTCCAGGTGTGCATGAGGAGGAAGAATCGAGGACTGTACTGATTCCTTGCAGCGATCAGCCCCAGAGGCGGCAGAACGGCCGCTAAAACAGCCATCAGCCGGCATTTCCCTGAACGCCTAATTACCAGCCAGGCTGACAGCGCTGCCTCTCCATGGGGGGGCCCCTGCTATGGCCTGGAAACATGGCGAATGAGACAGAGTGGGGGTCTCGCAGGGAAATCAATGCCATTCCCGGCTCTCCTGTGTGGCGGTGACTCTGGCGGAGGAAGGCTTTATTAACGCACACATTTGTACAACTTCTAGGGGCTCCCAGCATTTTATTCCCCTCTGCTAAAAAAAAAAAAAAAAAAAAAAAAAAAAAAACACACACAAAACGTACTGCGGGAGAAAAATTTAATGGAAAGGGAAAAAAAAAGAAGAAGACGGCCACCATTAGAGCCAAAATAACAGGAAGAGACGCGCACAGCACGCCGTGCAACGAGCGCCATCGATTCATTGCTGGAACGAGGCCAGAACACAACGCAGCTTCTTTAATAAGGCAAGAATCAATGTGCGGAGATCCACCTCTGTCTATCACTATTCCCCCCTTTGCTGATCCAGACGCCGCAAACTGAAATCCGATTGGTTGCTGTTTGTAACTATCCTTTGAACACCATGACTACTCTTTAAGCTGACTTAGGCCTCATTATACACCTAAACAGGTGGAAACAACAAGCAGCTGAGGTTTTAGGCCCCATTCACACTTGGCGATTTGAAATTGAGGGCGGAATCGCTGAGATCCTGCCCTCAATTACAAATCATCTGGCAATTGCTGCTAAATGTGCAACGTATGTTTGGGTGCCGTTAACTTTACATGGCACCCCAAATGGAAGCTGCGATTTTGCCGTGATTGTTGCACGACAATCGCGGCAAAAACGCTCCTTTAAAAATTGGGTGAAGCTTGTTGACCCCAAAAAAGGAGCAGGAGCTTCTTTTGGGCGACAAATGCGCATAGGGCTGCCCACTGAAGTAAATGCAGTAAAAAAGTAGTAAATGCAGCCCACTGAAATAAACTGCTGTAAGAAAGCAAGGGGCCCCCATACAGACAACCTGACATGGGACCCCATACAGACAACCTGACACGGGGCCCCATACAGACAACCTGACATGGGACCCCATACAGACAACCTGACACGGGGCCCCATACAGACAACCTGACATGGAGCCCCATACAGACAACTTGACAAGGGGCCCCATACAGACAACCTGACACGGCGCTTAATACAGCCAATGCTCCAGTTATGAATGAACACAGTGAGTGATCGGTACCGATCACGCATTGTGTTCATTCAGGACAGAAAGGGTCTGGTAAGAATGACATCTTTACCGGACACTTCCCCACTCTTAATCTTGAAGGATCCTGTTGCGTGCTTGCAGCTGCTGGTGAGAAGGAGAGGAGGGAATCCGGCAGCTCTGCGGGGGTGGGGGGGCACATAGGGGGGCCTGGGCAGCAGTGGGAAATGTATGGTGCACAGGGAGGGTGATTGGTGTGGCGGGGGGCAATTAGTGGAACCAATCCATTCTATGGCTCTCTCTCTGCAGCAGCTGAAAGCCAATAGGGGGGAGAGGCAAAGAAACCAGCTTTCAAATGCTGAAGAGAGAGCCATATCAGGAATTGGTTCCAGTAATTGCCCTCTTGCAGCACCGATCACCTTCCCTGCCCACATCCAATTCACCCAGCTGCCTAGGCCCCATAAAGGAGTACTGGTGGTACCCCTTTATCTACGCCCTGGCCCTATGAGCGACATGTGGAATCGTGTAAAATTCGCAGACACAAAATTGTGTTCTGCAGGCAGTATTGCCGCCAAAGTGGGACCCATGCAAGTGAATCAAAGCAAAAAGTACTGTAGGTCACCAGCACACTGAGGACCTCCAGAACAGGTCCAAAGCTTTATTCAGCAATCACCTCATAAATACAAAACCATGTTTCAGAGCCTCGCAGGACTCCTTCATCAGGTATGTGACCCCTGCGACGAAGGGGTCCTGCGAGGTTTCGAAACATTGCTTTTGTAATTATGATGTGATCACTGAACAAAGCTTTGGACCTGTTCTGGAGATCCTCAGTGTGCTGGTGACATACTTCTTGCTTTGAAGGTCTTCGGTTTCAAGCCAGTGAACGCTGCAGCACCCACTTACATTTACAGCAACTTTTGGGAATGTGTGCGTTGGGAATATTGTGCTTCCATTCCAGTAAATGGAGCCACTTCACAACTGCCCCAAAAGCATGTGTAATGAACATGATTGCAAACCATTGCTGTTGGCTTTTAAGGATTAAAAGAGGGGTTCACGGGTTGACATTTGGCCTCTGTACCGCCTGTCAAATGTTCAGTGGATCCCTTTTCAGAGGGGTGGCAATGGCAGCTACATGTGTAAATGAGCCCTTACAGATGCCCCAGATGATCTGGCAGTAACAATGTAAAGGCTTAATGAGCAGCTGCAGCCAAAATGTTTTTTTCAGTTTTGGGTTGAGTGGAGAGGGAGTAGAACACCTGTCAGAATGCTTATGTCAGGAATTAGCAGCAAAGATGGCCAAATCTGCATAGCTGCACTAGGAAACTGGACCTGACCATAAATATTGATGGGGAATACAGGAAAGCAGGGTAAAACTGGAGGTACAGGGATCATATGGGAAGGGGGAACTAAAACTGAGATCAGCAAGAAGGGGGAGTAGGAATAAGGCAGCAGGGTTTGGGGTAAAGGTGATAGGCAGAGAGCATAATCAAAAAGTAGGAAGAAGATAACAGCTAGCAGTGGTATAAATACCCTCCCAGCAGCCAGCACCAGGTGAAACCGATTACTGGGATCTGCTGGCTGCTGGGAGACACCAGCTGGTGGACAATCGAACTACAAATGTCCCCTCTGAAAAGCACGTTGCCACCAAAAGGTGATCCAGGTCCTGGTCCTTATCCACCTATCGTTGGGTATTGATTGTGCCTTATGATTTAACCTTGACAGTTCTATGGCAAATGGAGGGGCCCCCCAAGGGACAATAACCTCCCTAGCTGAGAAATCCAAGTAATATCACCAAGAAGAGTGCCAGACATCTATTGTGACTAGTAAAACTCCTTCCCTGACACTTTCCATGAAATTTTGAGTAGAGTCCGTAGGGCCTGGTAATTTTTACCTCAAAGCCCTGATGTAGGGAGATTGTTGTGTTGTATAACTTTTATTTTCCTTTACCTTTTTTTTATCAACAATAAATGAATTGATGAATTGCTCCAAAAAAACTAAGGTGCTGGACTTGAATTTATGTCCGTCAATCGAGGGGTATTGGTTGAAATTGATGACTTAACCCCAGCACTTTTAGCACAAATGCAGAGGCCCCTCAAGGGCCAATGGCCTTCCCAACATGAAAGTCCAAGTGAAATAAACAAGCAGAGCACCAATCTTCTGTTGTGACTAGTAATGCTCCTTCCCTGAGATTTTGGTGACGGTCCTATAAGAAGCTTGGTCATTTTTCCATATAAGTGGGATTGTTGCCCTCCAAAATGCTTTGAAAGCTTTTACCTTCCTTCCGTTTCAGTTTTATCAACAATAACTGATTATGGACTCTTAAGATGGCCACCTTGTGCTCTTCTTGTTGATTTCACTTTTTTTTATTGCTGTCTGTGCCCCTGTTAAGGGGACACTTGTCCTGGTGACCATTATCAAAGAGAGCGAAAGTTGTAGAAAATTCCAACTTTTGGGTTGTCACCAAAGCTGGAATAGAAGGGATATATTCCAAAGGGGACACTAGTTATGGTGACCCCGGTGAACCTTCACTTATGATGATGAGCCAACTAGTTTTCCCAGGAGGTATCAGCTTCAACACAGCGTCCAGAGGCAAGTGGACCAGGTGGCTCCTCATCATAAGCAAGGATGATGTCTCCTCTGTTCCTGAAGCCACCTGGGATATGTGAATCACATATTGCAAGAGACAACAGCTTCAACACAGTGGCTGGATAAGGGTGGTTTAGGCAGCGTATCCTCATAGGCAAGAATGACATATACTCTGCTCTTGAAGCCTCCTGGGATATGAACATCACATATTTCAGGAAGCAGCAGTTTTAAAACAGTAGACAAGAAGGGCAGACCAGGCAGGAAAGATGTGTTCTCTGGTCCTGAAGCCTCCTGAGATATACACACTACATATCCCAGGAATCACCAGCTTCAACACAGAGGCCAGAGGAGGGCTGAGGAGGCAATGCATCATCATAAGCGAGAATGATGTCTTCTCTGCTCTTGGAGCCTCCTGAGATATATATACAATGTGTCCCAGGAGGCATCAGCTTTAACACAGCGGCTGAAGGTAGGCAGAACAGATGACACATCATCATAAGTGAGAATAACGTCTGCTTGTGAAGCATCCTGGGATATGCATGTCACATATCCCAGGAAGAACAAGTTTTAAAACAGTAGGTGAAGTAGGGCATAACAAGCAGGAAAGACATATACTCTGCTCCTGAAGCCTCCTGAGATGCACACACAATGTATCTCAGGAGGCATCAGCTTCAACACAGAGACCAAAGGAATTCATAACAGGGGGCACATCTTTAAATATGAGAATGATGCATCCTCTTCTCTTAAAGCCTCCTGGGATATGTATGCTACATATCCCAGGAAGCACTAACTTCAACCAGAAACTGGGGTAAGATGGACCAATTGGCACATCATTATAAGTGAGAATGACGTCTCCTCTGCTTGTGAAGCCTCCTGGGATTTACAGAGCACATATCTCAGGAGGCACCTGCTTTAACTCAGTGGTTAGAGAAAGGCGATCCATTGGACATATAATTAAAGGTGTGAATGATGTCTCCTCTGCTCTTGAAGGCTCCTAGGATATGAACACAACATATGCTATCATCTTCAGTACAGAAGCTGGAAAGAGTGGACTAGGTGGTGTGTCATTATAGGCAAGAATGATGTCTCCCCTGCTTCTGAAGCCTCCTCTAGAAGGATGGACTGGGTGGAATGTCATCATAGGTGAGAATGATGCCTATCTCAGGAAGCATCAGGTGCAGAGGAGACAAATCACATATTCCAGGAGGCATCAGCTCCAACACAGAAGCTGGAAAGGGTGGACCAGGCAGTGTGTCATCATAGTTGAGAATGATGTCTGCTCTGCTTCTGAAGACTCCTCCAGGAGGTCAGACTAAGCAGAGTGTCATTATAGGTGAGAATGATGTCTCCTTTGCTCTTGATGCTTCCTGTTATAGGCAAGGCACATATACCAGGAGGCATCAGCTGCAATAGAGCAGCTGGAGGATGGAAGATCAGCCCGTCTGTGATCAGGGTGTTAGCAGGGGAAGTCTATACTCCCCACTGCAGGTGGCGCTCGACTGATGCGATGATGCAGACAGGGAAGGAATTTGATTCCTCCTATGAACTCCTATGACTTAATGCGGTCACAAGGCGACAGTTGTCCGATTGGATGCTGGCGCTCATCCTGACTTCAATGGTCATCTTGGGTCAGGCAGGGTCTATTTATGTGAGTCGTTTTATGTGAGTGGCTAGTGTAGGGACAGGATTCCCATCTAACAAGGACAGCACTTAGAGGTAGGGAAAGGTTTTTACCATTTTTGGGAAATTCTCCCGACACTTCCTAGGTTCTCAGCTAGACAGGAATAACATGTAACTTGCCAGTAGCCTCTTTTTTTGCCTATGCCATGTATCTCAGGAGGCGGCAGGGTTTGCTACTATGTATGTGCCATGGTGCATTGTCACAGGCCAGCTTTCCTGGTACTTGCAGCTTGGCTCCCTGATGATGTGGCTTGGTGCATGTGCCTCTTCAGGGGACTGGCTGTCTCCTCCAGGTATTTGCAGGTGGCCCCCTGCTGACATGATTAGGCACATGTGCCTTATCAGGGGGCCAAGTGTCTCTTCCAAGTTCCTGATACTTACAGTTGGCCCCCTGATGCCTCCTGGGATAAGCAATCACATATCCCTGGAGGCTTCAGCTGCAATGCAGCAGTTGGAGGACGGAAGACCAGGCCGCCTGTGATCAGGTTGTAGGCAGGTGCAGTCTGTACTCCCCACTGCAGGTGGTACTAGACCAAATCGGCAATGCAGACAGAGAAAGAAGTTGTGAAGAACTTGCCTCCTCTATGACTTCCTGCGGTCACAAGGAGGCAGATGTCCAATTGCGTGCTGGCACCCTGCTTGACTTCAACGACCACCTTGGGTCAGGAAAAATCTATAAAAGACTCCGGCTCTGGGTTTGGTTTGCTTTATGCGAGTGGCTAGTGTAGGGACAGGATTCTTGTCTTGCTTAGAGGTAGGGAACGGTTCCAGAGAAGTAGGGACAATGCAGTGACTACATCTACCTCGCTCCAGGAAGCCTCCCTTTTGAGCGTGGACCAGGCAGGCCTTGTTGCAGATGCTATCGTAATCTTTCAAGCCTACAGACTGCTGTTAGATTTTGTAAGTGGCTCCGGACGGGTGTGCCTACCCGGCGGGCTTAGTTGAGTTGTGTTGGACCTTTCTACAGTACATTGCTACTGCTTAACTTGGACTTACTGCCCGCCCACAACACGCTGCATATTGCTCGCAAGGAGGGTGGCTTTCCAAAACCAGGAAGAGACAGCCGACTCCCGATGATGTCAGAAAGGAAGATGGTGGCATGGGACTTGGTGTGCAGCAACGAATCAGCATACCACAACAGGACAATACTGGGTTGACCGGGTTTGTATTTTTTTGGCGGACAACCAAGGATAAAAGGGGAAAGAAAAAAAAAAAAAGTACGGAGGAATGACGATCCTTTGGTTTTTTTTAATTCTGTCATAGAGCAATCATTGCCCATGTAATATTTATGACCAAGCTTTGCCTTTTAAACACCTCTTTCAGCATGCCGGGGATTAGGCATTTCATCCACTTTGCATGAATAACTCTGCGGCTCGGAGAACTCCCGGGCTGTATCCATCTACAAGCTCTGTCTGATGATATGATAGTAGACTGATGATATGAAGGTGAAATCATACCCCGTTTCACTTTACAACACCGGGGATTATAGGTAATAGCGGCTGTTATGCTAAACGGCTTCTGTTTTGCCTTTAGAACCTGAGGATTTGGATTACTGGAGCGTTGATGGAAATACCCCGGTGCGTGTCGGCGAATACCTGTTTTTGCAGCACGCGGGCCGCTGGCAGCCTGGAGGACGAGATGTGACAAGTCGGGAGGAAGCAGCAGGATGGCCACATGCCCCCCCCCCCCTCGATGTCTCACCGCACAAGGCCAATAAATAAGGGAAAGTTAGAATACCCCGAAGAAGTGAACGTCATACTGTTTGGCCTCGAGGCAGATAAGAGACAGAGACAGAGGGAAACGCGCTGCCCGCTAGCTCTGAAACAGTGGGATTAATAACGCATCAATTTTAATGCAGCGGCCTTTTTTTCTGCTTCACAAACAGCAAAGTGAATGTTTGAGCATCTCGGCGGGGGGCTAATGAGCAGACTGATTACTTATTCAGATTTCTGCACACTGCAATGCTCCGTCCTGGAGAGGAAAGGGGGGGGGGGGTGGAGGAGTGTAAAATCGCCTGCCTATAAAGGAAAGAGCGCAGCGACGGTACAGCTAGATTTATATATAGTATTAGTGTACTTTTCACTAATGAGGAAACACAAGCTAGCACACATGGCACATCGGGCAATTACAGCCCCCGCACATATATAAGGAACGGTATTATTGTGATCGTGGGAGCAGAGTCTAATGACCCCCAGTAATCCTTATACAGAGCGACTTAGTCCTCCCACCTCCAAGGTGGCTTCAAGTCCACCCTGATCCATGCAAACTGGAAGAATGGAAACACGCATCAAAGATCTTTTGCTAAAATTAGGAACAAAATCTTAATTGCAATAAGTGTTTTCTGTACTTTTTGTTAATATTGCTGATGATAGAATATAGAAATGTCTGGAATCCTGAATTAAACAAAAAAAAAAAGTTTTGCCTTTGGCTCCATTGACACCATGGACGTCCTGTTTTGTCTGTGGAATCGCGGCGATCCTGCCCGCGATTCAGAAACGCAGCAAATTTGCGGGGCGCCCTTGCGATCCCCACTATTTCGAATGGCACCAGATTGCAGCATTATTTTGCCGCGATTGTCACCCGAAGAATCGCGGTAAAACCACGCAAAAAGAATCGCGGGAGGCCCGACACCCAAATGAAGTGCTCCATTTTGGCGTTGCTATTTTACAGGCATTTTTTTGGATTTGTTTTCAGGCATTTTTCCTGCGTTTTTGCAGCGCTTTTGAACAGGCGTTTTGAAGTTCAAAAGGTCACGGATGTAAAAAAATTAAAACGCCTGTAATCTGCCAAAAAAAGAAGTTTGTGTACTTTTTTTGGGCAACGGGCGTTTTGCTTTAGGTGACAGAACACTCAGATGTGAACAGGGGCCATTGAAATAAATAAGATTTGTCTTGTTGGATGTTTTTAGAGCTGAGGCTTAGAGCAGAAAAACACCCAAAAACGCCAAGGTGTGAACGAAGCCTTAGCCTCCGTTCATATCTCCGCGTTCCGAATCACGGGCGTAATCGGCGCGATTCTGCCCACGATTCCCAGTGCATTGCCTGTCGATTCCAATAGCGCCCCAAACGCGGTGCAATTTTCCCACGTCTCGTCAGGCGACAATCGCAGGAAAAACGCTTAAACAGAATCGCGCCTTATACAGGAACTTCTTTTGGGCAATGGGCGTCCTGCGATTCTGTTTGTGCTTTTTTTCCCCCTCCTCTCTTTGGCACCGACATAACAACTGTGGGCACCTGGCCGGGCGCGCACTGCGCATGCGCGAGTCGCGCTGCGCTCTGCTATTGGCCAGCCAATCTTCTGGGACCTGTGACGTGTCTCAGAAGATTGCTGGCAGGGAGGGGTCCCCTAGGGTGAGAAGAAGAGGAAGGAGGAAGTGGGACAGGAAGTCCCACTAAAAAGAAGATACACACTCCCCCCTCCCCCCAAAAAATGACATGCCGAATGTGGTGTAGCGTCACATATTGCGACCCATCACATTTGGCTACCCGCTGGAGTATGCATGCATGACGCTGCCATATGCGTTCCAACACTTTTACGACAAAACAGCACAGTAAAAGCGGCTCCACCCCTAAGTCCAGGTTCAAGCCACTTTGCAACAGGGCCCCTCGCCACGCTTTGGGCACGGCCTCGCTTCACTCGGCATAATTATATTCTAACTCTATGTCCACTTGGATGGTGGGGCTTGAACCTGGACTTAGGGGTGGAGCCTCATAATAACTGCGCAAGCGCAGTTCAAAGTCAGTTCCGTCACACTATCTGACGGTTTTAGTGTGTCTTAAACGTGTTGGAACGTATATGGCGGCGTTGCGCATGCGCACTCCAGCGGGTAGCCAAATGTGATGGGTCGCCATATGTGACGCTACAGTGGCATCTCAGTGGGCGAGGAGTGCTTAAAGCGGTAGTTCCACCTTTGGGTGCAACTCTGCTTTATATCCAATGAATGAAAGGGGCTGGGCCAGAGACTCTCAGGCTGGGGGGGGGGGCTAGACGTCCTCCAGCCAGGAAATGAGGCGGGCTCTATCTGACTTGAGCAGCTTCTAATGCACATTGGGATTGATTTACTTAAGGCAAATAGACTGTGCACTTTGCAATCCAGAGCTTAGTTAATGAGCAGAAGCTCTGCTGACTTCCATCATCCAATCATGTGCAAGCAAACATTTTTTTTTTCTTTTTAAATTTTCCTTGTACGTGATTGGGTATTCTTTGCAAGGCAAAGCTTTACCTTATTTACTAAACTCTGGAGCACAGTCTATTTGCCTTTAGTAAATCTACTCCATAGACTGTGCACTTTACAAGTGCAATTGCACTCGTTTTCCCCAGAGTTTAGTAAATGCGGTAAATCGCTCCTGATTTCCATCATCCAATCAAAATACTTTTTTAATTTATTTTCTTATCACCTGTTTGGGTATTCTTTACAAAGCCAAGCTTTACCACATTTACATTTAATAAAAAAAAAAAAGTGCAACTGCATTTGCAAAGCGCACAGTCTATTTGTCTTTAGTAAATCAACTCCATTGCGAGAAGCAGAGCTAAATGGACCATAAATTGTTTTATTATTAGGGGGGTGGAAGCAATTTATTATGGCCATAGTTGGCCTTTACAACTGACTGACAGGTACACTTTAATACTATGTTCAAACGCAGCAGATGCCCCGTCTCCAATGTGGGTATTATATGCATTTTTGTAAGTGTGAAATGGCTAATCTTAACGCATAAACCCCCCATAAAACTTCATCATTAATGGCAATTATGGAATATAGCTTAATAAATAAGCGCTGAATGACGATGGCCCTATAGAGAAACGATGATCGCCCTCCTGTTCCCATTCAGGCCATAAACATCCTACTTGTATCATCTCCCTGTAACACTAATAGGATTTCCAACTTCGCTACCTGGCCCCTAAAATGAATTTCTTAATTATACTATAGATACAGTACTTTTATATCGCAGGGGCTTTTAGTCTTCCCCGACCATAAATAAGCCTCATATGAGCCTCATACATCTCCTAAATGGCTTTACACTTATTTTCCAGTTGAGTACTTAAATGCTAAATAAAACAGTAATGGATATGGAACCGGTGGCTTGTAATAACAGATATAGCTCATTAATATTCTGATTAATATTCTGCCTTGAATAATGTTGGTTATGAGCTTAAATTTCTGAGCTTTCCACTTAAAGGTTATCAGTTCCAGGCCCAAAACATACAGGGGGGGGCCCATGTCTAAACCTTTATATAGACCCATTTCCTACGTGTGATGGAACGTTTGGCACCCAGCTTATAATTGCTTCCACCAAACAGGACCTCCTGCCCTCCAAACCGTTCCAGCAGACCAAGAACTTATACCCTGTTACCCCAAGCATCGCGCACAGACAAGATGTTGAGGTAGAACCCAAGGAATGACTCTTTATTGAACAGAAATGCCGTTTTTTTATACACTTCAAAAGTAGGCCAGTCACCACATGAACAATGTAACCAAATATTTACCCAAAACATCACTCAAAGGTTAGATAACGAGCTAAAGTTGACACAAGGCTAATCCTATCATAAGAAACTCCAAAAGTTAGCCAAAATAGTCAACAGATAGAAACAATAGGACAATGGGAATGCACCAGTGGTGGCTGGTGCTCCAAAATTTTTGGGGGGGGGGGGCGCAAACAAACTGAAAATTTCTGAAAAACACTGAAAAAAAACCACATCAATTGCAGCCTCACTGTGCCCATAAAATGTAGCCACTGTGCCCATCATATGCAGTTCTCAGCTAGGCAAGAATGACATGTCACTTGCCAGCAGCCTATTTTTATGCCCATATCGTGTATTTGAGGAGGCGGCAGGGTTTGCTACTGTGCATGTGCCATGGTGCATCATCAGGGGCCTGGCTGTCTCTTCCTGGTACTTGAGGCTGACCCCATGATGACATGACTTGATGCATGTGCTCCATTAAGGGGCCTTCTGTCTTTTCTGGTACATGCAGCTGGACCCCTGATGACATGACTTGGTACCTGTGCCTCATCAAGGGGCCAGCAGTTTATCCCTGGTACTTGTAGCTGCCTCCCCCCGATGATGTGGCTTGGTGCATATGCCTCAGCGGGGGCCAGCTTACTCTTCCTGGTACTTGTAGCTGGCCCCCCGATGATGTGGCTGTGTGCATATGCCTCATCAGGGGCCAGCTTGCTCTTCCTGGTAGTTGCAGCTGGCCCCCTGATGACCTGACTTGGTGCATGTGTTCTATCAAGGGGCCGTCTGTCTTTCCTGGTACTTGTGGTTGGCCCCCTGATGATGTAGCTTGGTGCATGTGCCTCATCAGGGGGCCAACTATCTCTTCCTGGGACTTGCAGCTGGCCCCCAATCACATGGCTTGGTGCATGTGCTCCATCAGGGGGACGGCTATAATTATTCGTATTGCAGCTGGCCCCTTGATGGCTTGGTGCATGCGCCTCATCAGGGGGCCAACTGTCTTTTCCTGGTACTTGCAGCTGGCCCCCTGATGACGTGGCTTGGTTCATGTGTCTCATTAGGGGGCCAACTGTCTTTTCCTGGTACCTGCAGCTGGTTCCCAATCTCATGGTTTGGCGCATGTGCTCCATCAGGAGGCTGGTTGGTTGCCAGATCCTGGAAGTGACGGCTTGCCTCCTGTTGATGTCACAGATGAAGATGATGGACCACTGGGGCGCTGGGCAAGTGAGTATTTATTTGTAGCCATCAGAGGCTATTCCTAATTGGGGTGAGCGGGGGCAACGCCAACAACAAGGTAAGAGCTTAGCAAGCAAGGGACATCTAAAGTTGTATACATTCATACATATTCATAGATATTATTTATTCATATAGAACCACACATCTATAAAAATAGGCTGATATGCAAAATGTAAATTACATGGAAGCGTAGATGAAATGATAATGATTTAAGAATGTATGTATAGCAACAGCACGGAGCCGAAAAGCTGTTCACAAAGAGTAAAGCCATTTATTATGAGAGGAACACTGTAACTGCCATTGCCAGTCTCCTCTTCTAAAAATGCTAGTTTTCTGGCTGTCAGGCTGACATTTACTGTCAATGATTTACGAGCCGCTCACATAAGACAAGTGTGGGGATAATGAATTTTGAAATGGGATGTCATATTTCTTTTTCCGTTCTCGTCATCTTTGACTACAACTTCATCAGCACATCGATCAATAATACACGCAAGGTCAGCAACAAAGATCAATCCCAGAAACAGTCACATACACACGTACTCACATACACGCTAATCAACTCTAAAATGGGCAACCTGTGAATGGAGCAAGTTGCTCTTAAACTGTATGTAAAGTCGGGAGAACACAGTGATTACTGCTAGCCGGGGGGAGCATCTATCGCCGAGGCGAACAAGGCGTTTAGCTTGGGCAGCATTTTTCAGGGGGAGGTGCCGTCCCCAGGCAGAAGGGTTGTTTTGCAGGCCACTGATAACGCAGTACAGCCAGCGGTGTCTGGTGGTATATTTTTTGGGGGGGTGGCCAACAACCCCCCGGCCGGTCAGTCCAGACATGGATTACCCTGCATCTCCTCCATCTCAGAGGCCAATAGACTCGCTTTTACTCTCAGCCAATTGGGTGACGGGTCCCGGCCGGGTTGGCTGGGGTCCCTTCCCGATTGGCTGGGAGGAGAATCAGTAGGACAATAGCGAATATTAATTTGCTATTGTCACACAACCGGGTGGGCTCGGGGTGCAGTGCTCTGTGCCCCAAGCCCACCCTTTTTTTTTTTAGCCTTATAGAGCCTCTGGCTCTAATCACATGCTTCTATAATTTTTTTTTTTTAAACAGAATGTTCCTTTATTGAAAAGCTTGGTCATGGTACATGTATAAGAAGGAAAAAAAAAGAAAAAAACACATGTAAAATAACAAAGTCACTTGATATACAGACATATGAAGGAAGGTGCGTAGATCACATACCCCGTTTCCCCAAAAATAATACCTAGCGTGATTGTCGGTGATGGCTGCAATATAAGCCCTACCCCCCAAATAAGCCCTACCCTGTTTCCCCGAAAATAAGCCCTACCCTGAAAATAAGACCTACAAGGACTTTAACTAGGGCTTATTTGGGGGTAGGGCTTATATTGCAGCTATCACCGACAATCATGCTAGGTCTTATTTTCAGGGAAACAGGGTATCTAGCCTTATAGATCAATAGTAAATAATGAATAGTGAATGCAAATATCCCATCATCAACACCCATTTACAATATCCAATACGGAGCTTGTCAAAAGAGGGGCTCACCATGCACCGCCCACAGGGGGGAACCAAAAGCCGTTCCTCCCTATGCCGTCCACGGCAGCCACACCCCGTCAGATTTCTTAGGGCAGTTCCTACTGATGTGTGTCATTTTATACATAGGAAGTGCCGCATTTATACGGAAGAATACGGAAGGGGGGGGGGGGGGGTATATGAATTCCACTTAAGGACAATCTCTCTCTTAGCATAGTACAATAAATAAAAGATCAACAGTTTGGTACATCTAGGTCTCTGATCATCATCGTTCAGCCCTAGTAGCAGGAGCTCCGGGTTGACCGGAAGGTTCAGTTGGAGACGGGAGTTTATAGTATCAATCACTTCTCCCCAGAGGCTGGCCACTCTCGGGCAGGTCCAGAACATATGCATATAAGTGCCAACATCCCCCCCCACAGCGGGTACAGTCCTGGGGTCTTTGAGGATAGATATGGTGCAGTCTGTGCGGTGAATAGTACACCCTGTGTATAAGTATGGAGCAAAATGAGGGACAAATGAGGAGGAAAGAAAATGGAGAGAGGGACTTTGTTCCAAATCAGGGACAGTCTCTCGAAATCGGGGACAGTTGGGAACTATGAGAAAGTGGAACTAGGTTGAGTGAAATTTGATTTTTTTTTTTTATGACAGGTCCACTTTATAAGCATGTAGAGAAGTGACTCCCATGTGTAGCATCTGAATTAGAGGTAAGAAAACCGAAAAGCATCTCGGCTACCATGATCAGCTCCATGTATCCACCATTCTGCTGCCTGGGAGCTGTGCTGTCAATCACCACGTTCAGGATGGGCATCACAGAATTTCTGAAGGCGCTGGATGGAGGCTGAAATGCCTTCCATATCCAACGCAGCAGCAGCAGAAGAAGAAGGCAATCATGGAAATAATAACAGTACAAAATGACAACCTTTTAAAACTCAAGTGGTATAGTTGTCACCGTGTGTATAGGCCCTCCATTGTCTGCCTATTCACATTTCAGCAGGGGTCAGCGACGCTCAAAATAAGCACCAGCCGGTCATCAATGGATAATTGATGTCTCCGCTCAGAAGTGCTTTGGGAAGGATTTGATCCAATCAGTAATGAGCTCAGCTGTCATTTCCCGGTAATCTTTTTTTCTTCCCAGTACCGGCCTTGGAGGGCTCTTATCACCAGCACTGGTCAGCAGACGGAGAACTGAGCATTTCGCTCTCAGCGGGGGGGAGGAGGGGATAAGACTTCAGCCTCTTGCTCTTACTTAGATATTGCTCGGATTCCATTTCCACGGCCATTTTCCATGCTGGAACATATATTAAACCATGGAATGACTTTCAGACTTCCTTTGTGTGATGAGAAATAAGGATAATATCTGGAACTCAAGAGGCAAGAAGCCACTAATATGAACGCTTAACGCGGAGCGAGACATGAGCGATGGGTGGAATGGTCTACAGAGAAGGAGAAATGGCCAAGGTGGACCTATGTCTATAGACCTATAGACCTATGACCTATAGACCTATAGACCTATGACCTATAGACCTATAGACCTATGACCTATAGACCTATAGACCTATGACCTATAGACCTATAGACCTATGACCTATAGACCTATAGACCTATGACCTATAGACCTATAGACCTATGACCTATAGACCTATAGACCTATGACCTATAGACCTATAGACCTATGGTCTATACCACACGTCTTCAACAGGATCACCTATTTACAGAAGAGTCACTCTGAAAGGTCTTCGTTTTGACCCAGACCCATACAAAGCCAACTGCAAAAGCTAGGAACCCAATAAAGAAAGAGTCGGAAAAGGCTTAACCACTTGCTTTTTCTTGCACTTTTTGTTCAAACCAGTGTTTTTTGCTAGAAAATTACTCATAACCCCCAAACATTATACATTTTTTGCTAGCACAGACCCTAGGGAATAAAACGATGATCGTGGAAATTTTTTATGTCACACGGAATTTGTGCATCCGTTTTGCAAACGCATTTTTTTTTTTTTTTAAATACACGTTAAGAAAAAAAAAACAAAAAAAATAATATTTACCCCAATTTTTTTTTTTTTTTTTGAAAGATGATGTTACGCCGAGTAAATAGATACCTAATATGTCACGCTCGGAAATTGCGCACACTCGTGGAGTGGCGACAAACTATGGTACTTAAAAATCTCCATAGCGCTTTAAATGCCTTTGCAGGTTACTTGTTTAGAGTTACTTAGGAGGTCTAGTGCTAGAATGATTGCTTTCAATCTAACGTTCTTGGCGATACCTCACATGTGTGGTGCGAATACCGTTTACATATGCGTGCGCGACTTACCTATGTGTTCGCTTCTGCATGTGAGCACGGAGGGACGTGGGCACTTTAACCGGTTCCCGACCGGCTCCTGTACATTTACGTCGGCAGAATGGCATGGCTGCGCAAAGTAACGTACCCGTACGTTACTTTGAATTTGCCGCCGTGTGCGCACGCGCGCCTGCCGCGATCTCCGTGAGTCGGGTCGCGTGTCCCGCGGCCTCACGGAAAGGACGAACGGGGGGATGCCGTCGTAAACAGCATTTCCCCGTTCTGCCTAGTGACAAGTGTCACTGATCTCTGCTCCCCGTCATCGGAGCAGATGTGAACACACAGCCCATCCCCCTGACAGTTAGAATCACTCCCCTAGGACACACTTAACCCCTCCCCGCCCCCTAGTGGTTAACCCCTTTCACTGCCAGTGTCATTTACACAGGAATCAGTGCATTTTTATAGCACTGATTGCTGTATAAATGACAATGGTCCCAAAAAATGTGTAAAAAATGTCCCATGTGTCCGCCATAACGTCGCAGTCACAATAAAAATCGCTGATTGCCGCCAAAACTAGTAAAAAAAAAAAAAATTTATAAAAATGCCATAAAACTATCCCCTATTTAGTAAACGCTATAACTTTTGCGCAAACCAATCAATAAATGCTTATTGCGATTTTTTTTTTTACCAAAAATATGTAGAAGAATACGTATCGGCCTAAACTGAGGGAAAAAAAACATTTTTAATATATTTTTTGGGGATATTTATTATAGCAAAAAATAAAAAATAATGTGTTTTTTTCAAAATTGTCGATCTTATTTTGTTTATAGCGCAAAAAATAAAAAACGCAGAAGTGATCAAATACCACCAAAAGAAAAATCTATTTGTGGGAAAAAAAGGACGTCAATTTTGTTTCGGAGCCACGCCGCACGACCGCACAATTGTCAGTTAAAGTGACGCAGTGCCGAATCGCATAAAGTGCTCTGGTCAGGAAGGGGGTAAATTCTTCCGGGGCTTATTTATTTTACTTCTTATTTTTAAACTGTCCCTTTTTTGTTTTGTTTTTTAAATAAATCTTTTGCTTAAAAAAAAAAAAGAATTATTTACTTCCAGCCTGGACAAGAAGTGACGTCATGATGTCGCTCTGGTCCTCCAAGGCCATATAGACAATCCACAAGTATCTACTCCTTGATTGCCTATGGGAACAGCCAGCCGCACCGTCCTCTCCCGCCGCTTTGCAAAGCACCTGAGCGGCTCAAATAAATGTATTTTATTGGGAATTTATGTGATTGACCAACACAAAGTGGCACATAATTGTGAAGTGGAAGGAAAATGATAAATGCTTTTCAAAATTTTTTACATATACTGTAAATATGTGAAAAGTGTGGCGTACATTTGTATTCAGCCCTCTTCACTCTGATACCCCTAACTAAAATTCTCCTGGAGCTCCCGCAGCAAAGGCATATGACATAATTGGTCACGATTAATAAAGCAACCAATTTTTGGTCCAAGAAATCCTCCTCCTCCTGTTTCTGGACTGGACTTGGGTCAAAGCAATAACTACAAGGCCAATAATAAATAACAAGTTATCTCCTCCGATTCTGCAATATAGCTGGTTGACGAACGGCCGCTCAGAAACAACACCGATCGTGTGTACGAGGCTTTACTCTGATACCCCTAACTAAAATCTAGTGGAACCAATTGCCTTCAGAAGTCACCTAATTAGTAAACAGAGTCCACCTGTGTGTAATTTAATCTCAGTATAAATACAGCTGCTCTGTGAAGCCCTCAGAGGTTTGTTAGAGAACCTTAGTGAACAAACAGCATCATGAAGGCCAAGGAACACACCAGACAGGTCAGGGATAAAGTTGTGGAGAAGTTTTAAAGCAGGGTTAGGTTATAAAAAAATATCCCAAGCTTTGAACATCTCACAGAACACTATTCAACCCATCATTGGAAAATGGAAAGAGTATGGCACAACTGCAAACCTACCTACCTACCTAAACTGACAGGCCGGACAAGGAGAACATTCATCAGAGAAGCAGCCAAGAGGTCCATGGTAACTCTGGAGGAGCTGCAGAGATCCACAGCTCAGGTGGGAGAATCTGTCCACAGGACAACTATTAGTCGTGTTCTCCACAAATCTGTCCTTTATGGAAGAGTGACAAGAAGAAAGACATTGTTGAAAGAAAGTCATAAGAAGTCCTGTTTGCAGTTTGCGAGAAGCCATGTGGAGGACACAGCAAACATGTGGAAGAAGGTGCTCTTATGTCTTATGTACAGACCCCCAACCTGCTGAAATAAGGCTATTTAGCTACTGAAATGCATGCTATAAAGAGCTAAAAGAAAATAGACTGTACACTTTGCAAGAGAAGTTGCACTTTGCAAGGGAACTTTCCCCTGAGCTTTGTCAATGATTTGAAGCTCTGCTGACCTCTATCCTTCATGTGCAAGCAAAAATGCATGTTCTCTTTATTTTCCTTGAACTTGATTGGGTATTCTTTGAAAACTAAAATTTCATTATATTCTCTAAGTTCTGGGGAAAGTTCCCTTAAAAGTGAACAGCCGCTGAAATAACCCGCAATAAGCCGCTAAAATAAGACAAACGATCACCTATAACAAATAAACAAGTGCAAAAAACACCCAGACTCGGTTCCCACTGCCACAACTTGTCATGTGACTTGAAAGTTCAAAGTTCCATGACAAGTCCCACCCCATTAACGGCAATGGAACCGTTCTAGTTGGGGCGACTTCATCATGACTTGCATTGACTTCGGTTAATGAAGTCGCAAGTAAGCCACAATGAAGTTGCGCAGGATGTCAAAGTCTATGCGAAACGGGACTGCTGAAGGTTTCTGTGTGAATGTCTCAAGAATTGGACACAGCCGCTGCAAACAATCACATTTATTTGTAAAGAAAGGTTTACTTCCATTGATCATCAGCTCCATCTAGTGGCCATAACTCTGTATTTTTCTGATTGGGGTATTTCAGGAAAATCTACATTTTTGCCACTAGATGGAGCTGACGATCACAGGAAGTAAACAGATTACACAGATTACAGCATTTATTTTTGACAGCTGTGCAAATTCTTAAAACAAGGCAATTTTTTTTTTTAATAAATAGACGCCCCTGAGGGACCAGTCTGCTGAAATTAAACAAAATAGCTACTAAAATAAATACTATAAACAGGAAGAGACCAAATTGCTGAAGTAAGACTATTCAGCTATTGAAATAAGTACTATAAAAAAAACAGGATGGGGTTGATTAGACATAAGCAGAACGGAAAAATATATTTAGTTTCAGATAGATTAGTTTAGTTTAGTTTATTCATTTTGTGTCAAATTCAGATCAGTCGAAAAATGATCAACTGATTCAAATTCTGTGTGAAGAATAGCTGGTTGTTAAGCATTCTTAAAGCAGATCTTCAGTCATTTTTTTATCTTTCCATCTATTAAATCTTCTGCCCTTGTTGTTGTTTTAACTTTGTATAGAAAAATTTTTTTTTTCTGCCAGTAAATCCCTTATACAGCCCACTTCCTGTTTCTTGTCTGGTCATTAGCCTAGGCTTATTATATCATGCACAGCTCTCTCTCTCTTGTGAGAGTTTGTCAGGAAGGATGAGTCATAAGAGGGTCAATGAGAGCGGCAGAGCTGGAGGTGTGCCTCTGTGTGTCTGTGTAAATCCAGGAAGTGAACAGGCAGCAGCTTCAGCTGCCCACAGTTAAAATGGCTGAAGCCAGACTCAGTGGAGGGAGATTTCTGCAGCATATTTGGCAAGTACAGAATCACAGTATATATAAAATAATATGCAAAGTGGTTGGAGGGAAGCTTCAGAATGGCAAAGATGTTTTTATTACAAATTACGTGAGCAGACTGCAGTTCCTCTTTAACAACCAATGACTCATCAGCTGTCAGCGGGTTTACCCGCTGACAGCTGACATATAAACAAAATTATGCAGACAATGAAAAATGCAGAAAAAATACAGCGCCCCCCCCCCCCCCCAATCCATAACAGGCCCTTCGAGTTGGGTATGGATTTTAAAGGGAACCCCACGCCAAAAAAAAGCAAAAAAGCCATACCAGACCCTTATCCAAGAATGCAAGCTAGGAAAGGGAGGGGGGAGCGAGCGCCACCCCCCTTCTGAACCATACCAGGCCACATGCCCTCAAAATGGGGGGGGGGTGCTTTGGGGCAAGGGGGGCTCTGCCCCCCTCCAAAGAACCTTGGCCCCAGGTTGAGAGGGACAAGGGCCTGTTCCCCACAACCCTGGCCTGGTGGTTGTGGGGGTGCAGGGGTTGACATCAGAATCTGGAAGCCCCCTTTAACAAAGGGGCTCCCAGATCCCAGCCCTGCCCCTAGGTGAAAGAGTATGGGGTACATAGTACCTGGCCTGGACTGGGACAAAAAACAAGTCCGGGCATTCCAGACCGAGCAGCCGATTCCTCCAGGGCCTGGGGGGGCTATGGGGGGCTGGCCCTGGAGGAATCGGCTGCTCGGTCTGGAATGCCCGTACATGTTTTGCCACTGACAGCCCCCTCCCCAACAACCTCCCCCGCTCACAGATCTTCACCACCCAACTACCGATCCCCAACCCCCACTAATAGACTCCTAATTCTCCCAAATACCACCCCCTCTCTCTACTGACAGATCCCCTGCCCCCCCCCCTCCTCTCCTGATCTTTATGCTACAACCACTGTCAAAATCCTGCATCCCCCGCATGTCCCCACTGTCACCTGACAGGACATGCAAATGCCCGGTGAGCCCTATGGCCAGTCCGGGGCTGCATAATACCCCTACTCATTCACCAAAAAAGTGTAAAAAGTAAATAAAAACATAAAGAAACCAAATTTCTGAAATAAGACTAAAGTGCTGGCTGTCCACCCCACTTCCAGTCCTGAGGGTAATACTGGAAGCTAACATGAAACCAGATTCTGGTCCTTATGCTAGCTGTATGTATATTATTATTAATGGATATATAACATTAAGTAAATGGCGCTACTCTTACATTATATAATTATGATCATATTAATTTTCATGGCAAATATAATAAGTACACACAGAAGGGTTCCTTTATTAAAAATAATGCAATGAAATATGCAGTTGTTCGTCACAGCACGCCAAGCGGCTTTGAACTTTTAATTGAAAAATGAAATTGGAAACGTCTTATTTGTTGGTATTTTTTTTTTTTCTTGGCTCGGGTTCCTTTTTCTCCAGTTAACAAGCCCCACTAGATTCTTACTTCTTCTGAAACCGGTTTAGGGCTGGCGAGCAAATCAAAATATGACACGGGACACCAGAAACGAATCCTCTAAAAAGTGTATATATATATATTAATAATTATAATAAATAAATAAATACACAGTGTGTATATATATATATATATATATATATATATATATATATATAATGTTATGTTATGTTACAGCCTTATTCCAAAATGGATTAAATTCATTATTTTCCTCAAAATTCTACAATCAATACCCCATTAAGATAATGTGAAAGAAGTTTGAAATTTTTTCAAATTTATTGAAAATAAAAAATGAAGAAAATCCCATGTACATAAGTGTAGCGAGGTCCCCGGCCTCCTTTGGTCTAATGAGGACCTCCAGGGCCAGGGATAGTTGACATCCTTCTGTATGTAGTGGGTTGTGAGGCATGGTGGGTGCAAAGTAGTTCACTTTATTGGGCGCCAGACACTTCTTGAATGCAAAAGAGAGTTTATTTCTCTTTACAAACTTTTTTTGAGGGAGAGAGGGTTAGGGCCAGGACACCCTTGGGTAGTTGCAAGAATAATTGGCAGACTCCGAGACTTCAATAGGAGGACAGCCATGCAGGGAAAGGCATCCAGCAAGAAGCCACATCTGCATGTGTAGGAATGCTGTCTCCTATGGCAACAGTCTTTAACAGTTCCTAACACAAAGCGTAACAGTTCCTTCGCTTCTACTACAATCACTCCCTGTAGTTCTTCAGCCCACTGAGCTCCCAGTCTCTCTCACTAGACCCTCTGATTCATTGCCACTGAATCCCTTGAGCTCCTCCAATCTTCACGGTAGTATCTTCCTCAAGCGTCACCCCCCGTCTCTCTGCTGGGTCCCTAGCTTGGCACTCAACATACCTCTCAAGCTTCACCTCACTGAACTGCTCGGTCCCTGGCTTGACACACAAGGCTGCTCTGAAAGAGTCACCTCCACTGGCTGAGTCCCTGGCTTGATACCTACTGAAGTTTCCCAATTCTTGACCGTCCCCGGTTGGTGAAAATGTTTCCCTTAGTGGCGACAGCTTCCCCTCTACCTCCGACCACGGCAGGTTCTCCGGCCGGCAGAACCGTCACTTCTGGTTGGACTGCAAGCCTCAGTCCCAACCCTGCCCTGCTCTCTTGCTTCTGGATAGGCCCTCAGACAGCCTAGCAGCCAGATGTCCCCAGGATAGGCCCAATCTCCAGCCGAGCAGCCCAGGCAATACAACGCACGTCCACCCAGACAGCCGTCCAGGTGGCACAGAACATTGATCACCTGACTCCACCCAAATATACAGGTTCTCCCAGCAGGCCAAGGGATTTAAGAAAACCCCTGCCCATTGGCTGAGATACCCCACATACCCATAATCTGACCTCATGTTGCCCTTCTCATATCTAGTACCGCCAAGTACCCGGCCACCTAGTGGTAGAAGAGAAAAGTGCAACAAGGCCAAACTTAGGGAGAAATCAATGGATCTCCAACAATCAACCAGGATAACTACTCCTGGCAAGTAAATTTGTGAGAAACAACCCTGACTAAACACCAGGGTGCTACATAAGTATTCACAGCCTTTACTCAATACTTTGGTGAAGCTCCTTTGGCACCAATTACAGCCTCAAGTCTTTTTGAGTCTGATGCTACAAGCTTGGCACACCTATTTTTGGGCAGTTTCTCCCATTCTTCTTTGAAGGACCTCTCAAGCTCCATTGGGTTGGATGAGGAGCATCGGTGTACAGCCATTTTCAGATCTCTCCAGAGATGTTCAATCGGGTTCGAGTCTGGGCCACTCAAGGAAATTCACAGAGTTGTCCCGTAGCCACTCCTTTGTTATCTTGGCTGTGTGCTTAGGGTCGTTGTCCTGTTGGAAGATGAACCTTCACCCCAGTCTGAGGTCCAGAGCGCTCTGGAGGAGGTTTTCATCAAGGATGTCTCTGTACATTGCGTCCCTTGATCCTCCTCCGATCGATCCTCCTGCTTATATGGCCCGAGGACCGGAAGTGACGTCGACGTCGCTCCGGTCCTCCAGGGCATAGAGTTGAGCAGTGGCAGTCTTGCCATTGCTTATCTCTATGGAAAAACCCTGCCGACGCCGGATAGTTCCCGGAGCTACCTTTTATGGGAAAGCCGATCGCCTGGTTATGGCATCTAGCTGCGGCCAAACCCCCCCCCCCCCACTATTTAACATCAAAATCATGACGTAAATTTACAGTTAAGTGGTCGGCAAGTGGTTAAAATAAAAACAAAACCCAATCTTATATCAGATCTGCGCGTACCGCTGATTTGATTATATAAAAATAAAAAGACAAGTAAGGGGTTAAGAAATGGATGCACAGGCAACATAAAATAACGATGACTGCTGGGCGGCTCGAGCGAGGTGCGTCTGTCAAGAGACTCGTCCTCATCCACTGATTGGGCTTAATTAATCAGCTGGGTCCTAATTATTTCCTCTAACTTGTATCCGAAACGAAACTCATAATTGTGATTGTGTGATGAAGGCAGAGCGGGCAGGTGAACCCGCAATGCATAATAATAATATTGTGTAATCTTCATAACAGGTAAATGTGCAGACAGAACCCACACTGATAAAATCTGCAGCATCGCCCCCGTTTTATTCGTTTTTATTTATTTTATTCGGGGGGGGGGGCTGAGATAAGCGGGAATAAATATATACAGCATTCCTGACAATTATGTCTATGTAAGATAGGGCTCATTTTTTGGAGGAAAGGTTAAAAGGAATTGTGTCCATAGCAACCAATCAAATGTCAGTTGGAGTCCTACGTGGGGGGCTGTAAACACCGTTCGGCAAATTCACTTTACAAAGGATTTCCACCTTAAAGTGGTATTTACCCACTTGCCTACCGGGCACTTTTACCCCCTTCCTGCCCAGGCCAATTTTCAGCTTTCAGAGCTGTCGCACTTTGAATGACAATTGCGCGGTCATGCTACACTGTACCCATATGAAATTTATATCATTTTTTTTCACACTAATAGAGCTTTCTTTTGGTGCTATTTAAAGCGGAGTTCCGCCTAATTTTTTTTTTTTTCTAAAGTCAGCAGCTACAAATACTGCAGCTGCTGACTTTTAAAATAAGGACACGTACCTGTCCAGGGCGCCCGCGATGTCAGCACCCGAAGCTGACCCCTCCATCGGCTCTCGGGTGGAGGTGCCGCCATCTTTGGTAAGGGAATCATACTTTGTTATAACATTGTGCAACCAGGTAATTTCTCTCCTTCACTGATGTGTGCTGATGAGTAGGCACTGATGAGGCGCCACTGATGGGAACTGGCAGGCTGCACCGATGGGCACTGATAGGTTGCACTGATGGGCACTGATAGGCTGCACCGACGGGCACTGATAGGCTGCACCGATGGGCACTGATAGGCTGCAGCAGGCACGCAGCAAGCAAGGTCTGAGTGCAAGGTCTGAGTCCCCACAGTCCCGCCGCACTCAGCCCTCTACGGTCCCCCCCGCACTCAGCCCTCCACGGTCCCCCCGCACTCAGCCCCCCACGGTCCCCCCGCACTCAGCCCTCCACGGTCCCCCCGCACTCAGCCCTCCACAGTCCCCCCGCACTCAGCCCCCCACGGTCCCCCCACACTCAGCCCCCCAAGGTCCCCCCGCACTCAGCCCTCCACGGTCCCCCCGCACTCAGCCCTCCACAGTCCCCCCGCACTCAGCCCTCCACGGTCCCCCCGCACTCAGCCCTCCACAGTCCCCCCGCACTCAGCCCCCCACGGTCCCCCCGCACTTAGCCCTCCACGGTCCCCCCGCACTCAGCCCCCCACGGTCCCCCCGCACTTAGCCCTCCACGGTCCCCCCGCACTCAGCCCTCCATGGTCCCCCCACACTCAGCCCTCCACAGTCCCCCCGCACTCAGCCCTCCACAGTCCCCCCGCACTCAGCCCTCCACAGTCCCCCCGCACTCAGCCCTCCACGGTCCCCCCGCACTCAGCCCTCCACAGTCCCCCCGCACTCAGCCCTCCACAGTCCCCCCGCACTCAGCCCTCCACAGTCCCCCCGCACTCAGCCCTCCACAGTCCCCCCCGCACTCAGCCCCCCACGGTCCCCCCGCACTTAGCCCTCCACGGTCCCCCCGCACTCAGCCCTCCACGGTCCCCCCGCACTCAGCCCTCCACAGTCCCCCCGCACTCAGCCCTCCACAGTCCCCCCGCACTCAGCCCTCCACAGTCCCCCCGCACTCAACCCTCCACAGTCTCCCCGCACTCAGCCCTCCACGGTCCCCCCACACTCAGCCCTCCACAGTCCCCCCGCACTCAGCCCTCCACAGTCCCCCCGCACTCAGCCCTCCACGGTCCCCCCACACTCAGCCCTCCACGGTCCCCCCACACTCAGCCCTCCACGGTCCCCCCACACTCAGCCCTCCACGGTCCCCCCACACTCAGCCCTCCACGGTCCCCCCACACTCAGCCCTCCACGGTCCCCTCCACACTCAGCCCTCCACGGTCCCCCCACACTCAGCCCTCCACAGTTCTTTCGCACTCAGCCCTCCACAGTTCTTTCGCACTCAGCCCTCCATGGTTTACTTGGCTTCTCCTCTCAGGGCCGATCCGTCTCCTGTCCTGATTGATTGGAAGGAGCAGCCGGAAGACAATAGCAAATATTGATTCGCTAGTGTCATAAGTGGGTGGGTTCTGCGCCCCAAACCCAACCTTTTTCAAGCCAATTAGAGTCTCGGGCTCTAACCATGTGGCTTAAAAAAAACAAAAAAATAAAATAGTAGAAACCTATGAGTCTGGCGCCCCGCATGCCAACTAGGGGAACGGCGCTCCTGCACCCCTTATGGACTGGACGCACCTGGTACCCAGATGAGTCTTTCAAGTTCAATACAGTTAAAGGGTCACAAATTTACACAGTTGGGTCACCGTAGTTTGGTGCCATTCCACAAGCATGTGCAATAATATGTTAGGTATCTATTTACTCAGCGTGACATCACCTTTCATGTTTTTATATACACTATATTGCCAAAAGTATTGGGACACCTGCCTTTACACGCACATGAACTTTATTGGCATCTCAGTACACACGGTCAGATTTTCCGACGGGAAATGTTGGATGTGAGCTTGTTGTCGGAAAGTCCGACCGTGTGTAGGCTCCATCGAACATTTGCTGTCTGAATTTCCGCCAACAAATGTTTGCTAGCAGGTTCTCAAATTTTCCGCCAACAAAACTTTGTTGTCGGAAAGTCCGATCGTGTGTACACAAGTCCGTCGCACAAAAGTTCACGCATGCTCGGAATCAAGCAGAAGGAGGACACTGGCTATTGAACTTCCTTTTTCTCGGCTCGTCGTACGTCTTGTACGTCACCGCGTTCCCATGTTCGGAATTGTTGGCCAACATTTGTGTGACCGTGTGTATGCAAGACAAGTTTGAGCCAACAACCTTCAAACCACAATCTACGGTTTTGTTGGTGGAAAGTCCGATCGTGTGTACGGGGCTTTAGTCCGTAGGGTTCAATATTTTTTTTTGCGACCCAGACACCTGGAGCGGGTTCTTTTCCCAGTGTTCAATATTGAGTTGGCCCACCCTTTGCAGCTTAAACAGCTTCAACTCTTCTGGGAAGGCCGTCCACAAGGTTTAGGAGTGTGTCTATGGGAATGTTTGACCATTCTTCCAGAAGAGCATTTGTCAGGTCAGGCACTGATGTTGGATGAGAAGGCCTGGCTCGCAGTCTCCGCTCTAATTCATCCCAAAGGTGTTCTATCGGGTTGAGGTCAGGACTCTGTGTAGGCCAGTCACGTTCCTCCACCCCAAATTCGCTCATCCATGTCTTTATGGACCTTCCTTTGGGAGCTGGTTCAAATCATTTGTTGGAGGGGGGATTATGGTGTGGGGTTGTTTTTCAGGGGTTGGGCTTGGCTCCTTATTCCAGTGAAGGCAACTCTTGAAGCATCAGAATACCAAGACATTTTGGACAATTCCATGCTCCCAACTTTGTGGGAACAGTTTGGGGACGGCCCCTTCCTGTTTTAACATGACTGCTCACCAGTACACAAAGCAAGGTCCATAAAGACATGGATGAGTGAGTTTGGGGTGGAGGAACTTGACTGGCCTGCACAGAGTCCTAATCTCAACCCGATAGAACACCTTTGGGATGAATTAGAGCGGAGACTGCAAGCCAGGCCTTCTCATCCAACATCAGTGCCTGACCTCACAAATGCTCTTCTGGAAGAATGGTCAAACATTCCCATACACACACTCCTAAACCTTGTGGACGGCCTTCCCAGAAGTGTTGAAGCTGTTATAGCTGTAACTCAATATTGAACCCTACGGACTAAGACTGGTCATTAAAGTTCATGTGTGTATAAAGGCAGGCGTCACAATACTTTTGACAATATTATATATATATATATATATATATATATATATATATATATATATATATATATATATATATATATATATATATATATATATATAGTGTTTTTCTTTTTTTAACTCATTAGAGTGTATTTTTTCCAAAATAAATGCGTTTGAAAAACCGCTGTGCAAATACCTTGTGACATAAAAATATATAAAAATATTGCAACAACCAGCATTTTATTTTCTAGGGTCTTTGCAAAAAAATAAATAAATATATATATATATAATGTTTGGGGTTTCTAAGTAATTTTCTAGCCACAAAATACAGATTTTTTACAAAAAGTGTCAGAATAGGCCTGGTCCTTAAGTGGCTCTTTTTATTATACAGTTTTACTATAAAATGGGTAAAATAGATTAAACTTCTGTATACCTTACATGATTAGACTTTTTTTTTTTTTTCGCACAGAATCTTCTATGAAGAAATATAGTTTATTTGTGACCTTTTCTAGTAATCAGCACAATTATTTCGCTGGTAGGAGAAAGCTGATAAAATATGCAAAAACACTGCATAAAAAATGTCCTTTTGCCTTGGATTTTCACTAATCAGCTAATAACACGCTCACGTTCCAGATACAGACACAGAAAAAAATGTATTCCTAACAATACGATGTACTAACATCTTATTTATGTAAAGGAGGACATTAGCATAACTCCCAACTGTCCCTGATTTTAGGGACTGTCCCTGATTTGGAGCAATGTCCCTCTGTCCCTCCATTCCTCCTCAGTTGTCCCTCATTTTGGTCTGATCTATATAGATGTATATAAAATACACTTTTTATCTATCAAAAAGTGTTTTCCAGCGCTAAACCTTTCATCTGATTTCTAAATGGCTGCATTTGTAAATTCCAAAAAACAATATAAAGGAATAGTAGTGGTAAAAAAAGCACTTGTGGTTTTAACCAATATTGTTTTTTGTACAATTCTCCTTTAAGGGGGCGTGGCAAGGGGTGTGTCCTATGGCTGCATACTTTTGCTGATAGGTGTCCCTCATTCCCATCTCAAAAAGTTGGGAGGTATGCATTAGCATTGATCTAACATCCTTTCTTACATTTTGCACATTATGCTTGTAAGTAGACAATCTTTCATCCGTGGGTGGATCCCGGAAAGGATCCCGGAAAGGTAAAAATCGATGGCCATTTTCCAGCTCAGAAAGACTTTGGTTCTCACCAAAACCAGATCTATAGATGGGATTCATCCTTGGATCAACAGGTCACATGACCAGACAGCTCTGTGTAGAAGCCATTCTCAACCAGGGTTCTGTAGAACCCTAAGGTTCCTACAGACCAGCCTTTCTCAACCTTTTTAATACGAAGAAACCCTTGAAATGATGTTCCGGTCTCAGGGAACCCCTGCTAAATATTACTTCATCTACAGCTCACTGTACATTTTATGTGATGGTCAAGGAGAAGTATGCTCCTTACATTTGTAGTCAGTAAGAATATGCCCCCTTACAGATATGCTAAAAAAGATCATTAGATAAATTGGCAACTTATCTGAGAGCCAGAAATCGACCACTGCTCAAGGAAACACAAGCAACCTCTGGAGGAATCCTAGGCTTCCACAGAATCCCGTTCGGGAAAAGCTGCTCTAGAGGTTTATAGGGGTGCCTTCAACTTTGGCTGATTGACCTCCTATATGATGGTGCCCAGGGCTTTTTTTTTCAGCTAGAACTGGGCACCTCTGGCTCAGGCCCTCTGCTCCCTGCTCACCACTATCACTAGTAAACACAGAAGTCCGGCTTCTGTGTTTACAATTGACAGCTTGTTTCCCAACAGCTACCACAGATCTAATCTAGTGAGTGGCTCCCACTGAGTGCAGGATACGGGCAAGGGAGATGCAGGTGCCTGGGATGCAGTGCAGATCCTGACCCCCCCCTCCCCCCACTGGATGATCTCCCTGCAACTGAGAGAGGTAGGGCCACCTACAATGTGCAGGAAGGTACTAGAGCCAGCTGGGTGCTTTAGCCTAATGCAGCAACACAAGTAAGACATGTGGAAGATGGTGGAGCCAGGAAGGGAGAAGATGGGGCAGTGGAAGGGGGTTGCATGCAGAGGTCAGAGCTGAAGAGGGGTGAAAGTGAAATGTGGATGGGGGATGCAGAGGTAAGTAGCTGTGAAAGAAGGCTGAATGCTGTACTCTGTGTGTAGCACTCCCCTGAACTTTGCACTCTGTATGCAGCGCACCCCTGAACTCTGCACTCTGTATGCAGCGCACCCCTGAACTCTGCACTCTGTATGCAGCGCACCCCTGAACTCTGCCCTCTGTGCGCAGCACAGCTCTGAACTCTGCACTCTGTATGCAGCGCACCCCGGAACTCTGCACTCTGTTAGCAGCACACCCCTGAACTCTGCACTCTGTGTGTAACACTACCCCCCCCCCCAACTCTGCAATGTGTATGTAATGCACTCCTGGTATTTAATGCCTCTTTAAGACCCTTCCACTGTTTGTGGTAAAATTGGACCACCCACTATTTGATGCAGTTTGGAGTGTGTGTGGGGTGAAGGGGGTTTTGGGGGGTCATGGTTAAGTTCCTGTACATATGTTCTGAAAAAAAAAGCCCTGGTGGTGCCTATATTCTAGGTCCATCGTCACTTGGCAGAGCCAGTAGCATGACACCAATTATCTATTTAGCTGAATATAAGGGTGACAATAGATCCATCACTGAAACGGGGCATTCTTCCCACTGGGTACCAATGCATGGGGCATTTTCCTAATAACCCTTGATGTGCTTGTAGGCAAAGTATTACCCTGTGCAATGTCTGGCATAGTCCAAAGAACCCACCCTGAGGGGGAATCTCTCAAGTGATCCTTGCTTGGCGCCCAACTAGAGAGGGAAACTTGGAGGATGTGACGAAACACCAGTCTACCCCCCTTACATACTCTTAACAGGGGTTCCCTGACAGCAGAAAATTATTTCAAGGGTTCCTCTGGGGTAAGAAGATTGGGAAAGTCTGTTATGTAGTATCAAATCAGCATTTATTAAATGCGATCTCCATGCAAAAACTACTGTTTCCATTTTGTGTACGTACCCATGGATTAAAGTAGAACTATAGGCAAAACTTTTTTTTTTAAATCTTGGATAGAGTATAGACTGGTTATAACCCATGTCAGATATTTTTTTTCAACATCTGTGTCCCATTTTGGAGATTTCCCTTCACTCCCTGTCCCATAGCCAAACGGGAAGTGAATGGAAATCCCTGCAAATTAAGGGAAACTCCTGAGGACCCCCAGGTCACCAGAACCTCTGTCCCCAGTGGAAGACTTCGTAAGTTGCAATCGTATCTTAACTATCATACAACATCTACTTCCCTGTCTGTGGCATATCGATCTAATGGGTTGTTGACTATAGATGGATTATTCCTCTCAGGAAGAGATTGATCGGAAAAGAAAACAATCATTACCATAGCATGTATGGCCACAATAAGGCCTGCAGGGAATATATTAGATAACACAATAAAGCAAATAAACAAAAACTTATTTTATTCAACAATAAAGGGAGGGATCTACTATTGAGAGAGGGGCCTATTGTTGTTGGCCTGGTGGACAGTCTGTTGATGCTGGCTGCTAAGAGATCTATTGTTGCTGGCAGGGGTCTACTAATGCTGGTGGTGGGGGGGAGAAATCAAGGAAAAATGCTCAGAGGTGGGTAGGGGAGGAATCAAGGGACGAAGCTCTGAGGTGGACAAGGGAAGGAATCAAGGGACGATGCTCTGAGGTGGGGAGGGGAGGGAATCATGGGACGATGCTCGGAGGTGGGTGGGGGAGGAATCAAGGGATGGCGCTTTGGAGGTGGTGGGGGGGGAGAAATCAAGGGATGGCGCTTGGAGGTGGGAAGGGGAAGGAATCAATAGATGGCGCTCAGAGGTGGATAGGGGAAGGAATTAAGGAATGGTGCTCAGAGGTGGATAGGGGAAGGAATCAAGGGACGATGCTTGGAGGTGGATAGGAAGACGAATCAAGGGGTGGTGCTCAGAAGTGGATAGGGGAGGAATCAAGGGACGATGCTCAGAAGTGGGTGGGGAAAGGAATCAAGGGATGGTGCTCGGAGGTGGGTAGAAGAACTAATTTATGGATTGGCACTCGGAAGTGGATAGGGGGAGAAATCAAGGGAAAATGCTCGGAGATGGGTAGGGGGAGGAATCAAGGGATGGTGCTCGAAGGTGGGTAGGGGGAGAAATCAAGGGAAAATGCTCAGAGGTGGGTAGGGGAAGCAATCAAGGGACGAAGCTCTGAGGTGGACAAGGGAAGGAATCAAGGAACGATGCTGGGAGGTGGGGAGGGAATCATGGGATGATGCTCGGAGGTGGGTAGGGGGTATCAAGAGATGGCGCTCGGAAATTGGTAGGGGAAGGAATCAAGGGATGGTGCTCGAAGGTGGGTAGGGGGAGGAATCAAGGGAAAATGCTCAGAGGTGGGTAGGGGGAGGAATCAAGCGACGAAGCTCTGAGGTGGACAAGGGAAGGAATCAAGGGACGATGCTCAGAAGTGGGGAGGGGAGGGAATCATGGGATGATGCTCGGAGGTGGGCAGGGGGAGGAATGAAGGGATGGCGCTCGGAGGTGGATAGGGGAAGGAATTAAGGAATGGTGCTCAGAGGTGGATAGGGGAAGGAATCAAGGGACGATGTTTGGAGGTGGATAGGAAGATAAATCAAGGGATTGTGCTCGGAAGTGGACAGGGGAGAAATCAAGGGACGATGCTCAGAAGTGGGTGGGGAAAGGAATCAAGGGATGGTGCTCGGAGGTGGGTAGAGGAACTAATTTATGGATTGGCGCTTGGAAGTGGATAGGGGGAGCAATCAAGGGAAAATGCTCGGAGATGGGTAGGGGGAAGAATCAAGGGATGGTGCTCGAAGGTGGGTAGCGGGAGGAATCAAGGGAAGATGCTCAGAGGTGGATAGGGGGAGGAATCAAAGGATGGTGCTCAAGGGGGGGTTAGGGGAGGAATCAAGTGATGGTGCTCGGAGATAAATAGGGGGAGGAATCAAGGGGCGGTGCTCTGAGGTGGGTAGAGGGTGGAGACAAGGGGTGACTTGAAAGGGGGGAGTCCCTGCACTTATTATCTGAGAAAAAAAAAGCCATGATGAAAACACAAAGGGGGGTTGATTTACTAAAACTATAGAGTGCAGAATCTAGTGCAGCTCTGCATAGAAACCAATCAGTTTCCAGGTCTTATTGTCAAAGCGTAATTGAACAAACTGAAGCTAGAAGTTGATTGGCTACCATGCACAGCTGCACCAGATTTTGCACTCTCCAGTTTTAGTAAATCAACCCCAACGCGTGAACCTAGCCTTTTACCATATGATACAAACTTGGCTAGGAATACTCAATCAACAGATGTATAAGTAGCTCATGAAAAGCCAAGTAGAACAATATACTAAACTCAAGAGTACAGCAAGGACAACACACAATCAGCATCCGTAATACAGATCAATAGCAACAGGCACAGTCGTGCAAATAAAGACATTTTAAATCATGTGGATGAAAGAAGTCTCCTGCTGAGTATGTAATGGACAGATTTGCCCTTAAGCCCCTACAGAGAGCCAGACTGTATATTCGTACCCATGACTTTTGCTCAATCCTACCGACACCTATAAATGAACGTAGATCTGGAAAACATGGCAGAATTAAAGAACATATTATTAAACTCTATAAGGCGGCACAACCTTTTCAGAAGCTAAGCAACATGAGCATCGACTGACTTTAATGGAAATAATTGCAAAAATGTACTTGCCAGCAGGGAATTTTTAGGTGCAATCGACATGGCTGGACGGGGATTGCTGCAGCCCCGGCTTAAATAAACTCCCACAGAGAATGTTGCATGAAACTTTAAAAAAAAATAAAAATAAAAATAAAATAAATAATAATAATAAAAAAAAAAAAACTTAGCCTTGGGTCCTGCGATCTTTCATTTTCACTTATTTTTAATATTTTTAATAGTTTAATAAGCGGCTCAAATTTTGACAGAACTTGTTATAAATGTTTATCACCGCTCGCCTTTAAGCTCCATCAAAATCAATTTCATGGTCTTGTTTTTAAGACGGTACAAAGCTCAATATCAGGTCTGACCAAGGAGTTATAGATGGAGCAAGGTGTTTACAAAATTGGGGAGAATTCAGGAGCCAATCAAATCCTTTTAGCAATCTAAGAATATATCTACCAAAAAACGAAGTTGGGGCTGCTGGACCTAAAACGCGCCTGAATACAAGACCGCAAAAGAAATATTATATAAACTGTTGTGCATACCACTTTAAGAAAAAAAAAAAAAAAACAGTGATGGCAAACAAAATATTAATAAATAAAAACAAATATTTGTTTTTGTTTATTCATATTTTGTTTGCCATCATTGATTTTTTCCCCCTTAAAGTGGTATGCCCACTATTTTATTTATATTATATAATAAATCGTTTTAGCAGCCAGCGATCAATTTTTATTATTTTATTTTATTATTATTATTCATTTTTTATTAGTAATAATATAATAATAATAATTATTTTTTTCATTGGAACTAGTAGAAAAAGCTCAAAGACGTTCAGTGTCTGCCTGTCTAATCCAGAAAATATTTTTTGGCTTTCACCACTTTTTTTTTTTTTTTCCCTTGTAGATAATATCAGAATATGGAACAGAAGATTAAAAGATTGGATGGCTTGGGAAATTGAGATTGTTTTGACAAATGTTAGCTGGAAAGATCACTTTTCCCAACATTATTATCACTCCGTTTCTGCTCGAAGGATGAAGGAACCAATCAACGGAGGCATACACACTTGCTGTTAAAGTGGCCCTTCACCCTAAATTAACCTCTTCCAGTTCAGGCCAGTTCTGACATTCATCTCCTACATCATCTACATGTATAAAACATCATTTTTTTTGCAAGAAAACTGCTTAGAACCCCCAAACATATTTTTTTTCAACCAGAGGCCATAGAGAATAAAATAGCAGGTGTTGCATATTTTTATGTCACATAGTATTATGTATAGTATGCATGCTGTCTTTGTTTAATCAAAGTGATTGTAAGCAATCACCTTGTAAAACAACCCATTCAGTTTAAAATAGAAATGAAAGGCAAAATATTTCTGTGAAGATATAAAAAAACATTACAAATACCTTTTTTTCCCCCTTTTTTTAGAAGTGATCACATTCCCTCTGTTCTCAGCTGCATAAGAGCTGGGGGGGGGGAGAACCAGCAGCAGCACACTGAGCTTCCCAGTGAATGGCTGTGCAGCAGGGGGCGTGTCAGGACAAGTCTGATCAGCGGAGGAGAGTACACTGGGTTCCCAGCACAGCCAGAGAACTGACCACGGTGTGCTCTCCTGCTTAGTATGGTCAGTGTTTAAAAGGAAAGCAGAGGGACGATCAGGAACACCAGGGATTCCCCATAAAGGAAGCAATACAAAGAGAACAGGAGACTTTTTCTTACAAGTACATGGTACAGCAGGCATAAATCAAGAATAAGAAGTGATGGAGTAACAAATGCTTTAACTTTATTGCTATCACAAGTGAAGAACAAAATCCCTTGTGATTGCATAGGCCGTGACAGGTCCTCTTTATGGAGAGATATGGGGTCGCCCCCCCCCCATCCATGCGTCCGGCCCCCTGATCTACATATCAGCGTGCCGGACTATGGATTCCAATGGGGAGGGGGGGGGGGTTTGAAGCACGTGATTAGAGCCAGAGGCTCTGATAGGCTTCAAAAAAGGGTGGGCTTGGGGCGCAGAGCACTGCGCTCCGAGCCCAACCAGTTGTGTGAGGACAGAGAATTAATTTTCGCTATTTTCACACTCAAGTTCCTCTCTGCCAATCAGGAGGCAGTTCATCGTGAGACCTGTTTCCCGATTGGCCAAAGCGTCAGGCGATCCTATTGGATGCCTAGCACTTAGGTAGAAGAGAGAGACACACGGCAGGGGAAGCCTCTGGGGGGGAGGACACCAGAGCCGCTGGCGGGCGGACCGTGCTGGAGGACACCACAGCCTGCCACCTAAATTGGGTAAGTGGTACTGCCCTGCCGCAGGCCTACCTGGGGGGAAAGGTGGTAGTGTGCCGCGCCGCCGGCTGCCCGAGGGGTTGGGGGGGTGGGGATGGTTGTTTGCCGCCTCCAAAAGAAAAACCCACCAGCCGCCACTGATCAGCTGCTTCCCTGGCCAGTAGTGGCCAGGTAAATGAAGAGACAAAACTGGAAGAGCCAGATGCTGCCAGTCGCATCCTTACCGGGCCCCTCGGGTCACTGGGCCCCTCCGGTCCCCAGAACTAGTGTCCGAAGATGCATATGCACTTTTACTGCGTTTTTGCAATGGAGCAGTGTGAAAGTAGAGGAAAAGTTGTCAGCTGTAGACATGAAGTAGAAGGATCACTCCAGTAATTCTGGCTGATCGGCAGTTGTGCTAAGTGCTGTGTTGGCCCCGGTAAACTAAGCTAAAGAGCAACACATTTCTGTCTTCCACATGACATCAGATGTGCAAATCTCCAGATAAATTGTTCCGTTTTATTGCCTTTTCCTCAGTTACTTTGAAGTGAAAAGGTTGCTGCTTTTTCAGCGGTTTGTCAAGAAAAGATTCAGCAGCATTTTTTCCTGCTTCGTACCGATCATTCGCTAAATGCAAACACTGCGCACGTCAAAGCCGATGTATCTTCACTGATCTTACACAGTTTATCTAGTTATAAGGCCCCCGGGGAATTACCGGCAGGAAATAAGTGTGGAAACCCCAATACAGCTCATTCTATAGAAGATATGAACAAAATGGAAGATATGGGAATACCTACGAAGCAAATCTAAAATGCTCAATACTGATACATCCTTCCCCCCCGCATTCCCAATAGCAGTTGGGAAATTTAGATCGGTATTTAACCCAACACCAAAAATGTAATGTATTGCAGCTTACCAATCATTAGATGGTTTAGAGGTGGCTGAATGGCAGGATCTCCTCCATGATTCACAGAAAACAATACAAGGACTTTTCTGAATGCCCTTTGTAGATGTCAGCTGTGGGGAGGGGAATTTCATTAGCTCAACAATGACAACTAACCTCTGGGTTTAGACAAACTTGGGTTTTGGACCAGACCCAAGCTCATCACTAGAGGAGGAAAATGGTGAGCGGTGGTTGGGACTTGCCCATATTAGGTCAATGATGTCATGAGCATCCCCACCCCCTTTGTAGATGTCAGCTGTGGAAAGGGGACTCTTATTAGCCAAGCAATGAGAACTAACCTCTGGGTTTAGACAAACTAGAGTTTTGGACCAGACCCAAGCTCATCACTAGAGGAGATAACAGAAAATGGTGGGCGGTGGTTGGGACTTGCCCATATTAGGTCAATGATGTAATGAGAATCCCTGCCCCCTTTGTAGATGTCAGCTGTGGAAAGGGGACTCTTATTAGCCAAGCAATGACAACTAACCTCCGGGTTCAGACAAACTAGAGTTTTGGACCAGACCCAAGCTCATCACTAGAGGAGATAACAGAAAATGGTGGGCGGTGTTTGGGACTTGCCCATATTAGGTCAATGATGTAATGGGAATCCCTGCCCCTTTTGTAGATGTCAGCTGGAGGGAGGGGAAAGGGACTCTCATTAGCCCAACAACGACAACTAACCACTGGGTTCAGAAAAACTTGAGTTTTGGACCAGACGAAAGCTCATTACTAAAGGAGAGAGGAGAAAAGGGTAGGGGGGCCGTTGGGACTTCTTCAATTTACTGCAATGTTGCAGCAGAGTAAGGTAACCCATAAAATGCCAAACTTCAGCAATGTGAAGAGGACCTGTCATCACTGGAGAGATTCCTACACTAAGGGGCAACCAGCAGGACATGGGATACACTTCAATAAAGGTAAGTTACTCTTGCACTACTCCCATAAGGGCTGCTGGATTTTTGGGTCTTCCCTTACTCACACAGCCAGGTGACAGGAGTTTTGCAACATTCGCACAGATTTCAAGAACCAGTCCAGGGTATTTTGTTTTGTTTTTTGGTTTATTAGGGGATGAACTTGGATGGGGATGGGAAGGCATGCTCAGAACTGTGAAACTTGAATAAAAACTTGAGGACTTTATACTGACTATGGCTGCTAGGAATTAACGTCACAATGCTGCCCTCCTTTAGCATTCATGGATCAGCTGACTCAATAACATAAAGCCCGAACTGTGGAATGCAGGTGCTGCTCGGTAACTAAATGCTGATGCACCTGGCTGGTTTTGGACCCAAGCTAGAGATATAGGATGTTTTTTTTGGCTGTGAACTGTCTCTAAGCTGTCTCTTGGTTACAGCATAGCAGAGTATTGCGCCTTGCTGCCCCTTCTCTGTCCAAGCTTGGGGTGTGAAGAATAAAAGTTACTCACTCAGTCCCTCTTTGGTTACTCCTGAAGTCCAGATGGCTGCTGCAGAGGCTTCCTGCTGAACAGGCCCAGCTCCTGACTGTCAGGGTAGCTCCAGCTAGGCCTAGAAAGGGATGTGATTCTTCAGCTCTCTCTTCCACTTGCTTCTTCTTTCTGCCCAGGGGCAGAGCCCACAACACAGGGGTCCCATGCAGGTAACTGGACCCTGGACTCTGCTCCCACGCTGCCAGGCTCCAGAATATTTATGGCCTATCTCCCCGCCTTCTGGGCCTTACTTTCCCAGGGATTGGAGGAGACTCCATAAATATACAGGCTTAGTCTCTGTTTCTCCATCCTCTAAGTTCTAGAACCATCTAGCCAGTTCCAGAAGCCAGGGGAAGGTAACAGAGTCCCAACCCGTGGAGCTCTGAACAGCACAACCCAAAAAATTAACTCCAACTCCTCTGACTACAGAGGAGCTAAAATTAAAATTGCTTACTCTGTACACTGAGGGTGCTACATTACTGAACCTATATCCCAGAAAAATATTTTTTCATTAAACTTCAGCTTCAAATTAGAGCTATAGGCAAAACTTTTTATTTTTTATTTTGGATAGAGCAATGGTTATAACCCCTTTCAGATTTTTTTTCGCCATCTGTGTCCCATTGCGGAGATTTACCTTCACTTTCCGTCCCATATCCAAACAGAAAGTGAGAGGAAATCCCTGCAAATTAAGGGGATTCCTTGGGGACCCACGGGGCACCATAACTAGTGTCCCCATTGGAAGGTTCCCCTCTATTACTTTTCTGGGGACAACCCAAAATGTGGGATTTTCTTTTCCTTTCACTTTCAATGATAATGGTAAACAGGACAGAGTGAGAATCTCCTTAACGGGGGGCAGACAGCAATAAAAACTGAAACGTGTCCTAATCCCTCTCCATTTCATTCAAAAATAATAAAAAAAAAAGTTTTACATTTAGTTACACTTTAAGTTTTTATTTAGGACACAATCTGGGTTGATATACACTTAGCCTGTGGACAGGAGAACACATTCAGCAGTTCACATGGGTCCTCTCTGATGGTTTGTGCCAAATGAACCTGAGAATCCAGCAGGTTTCAGGGACGAAATGACAGAAAATGCAATACCGAGGACACCTGCACAACTCAACAACCAACAAATTCTATGAGCTCAGGAAGGGGCGACAGAGCTGCGATGTCAGCAAAACAAAACAGAGCAAGCTCACTCCAACTACACTACAGGATCTGTCAACCAGTCCAAGAAGCCCTAAAACGTGCACAGAATGTGTGATCATGCAAGATTCAGGCGATAATTTTGCATCTTTTGAACCACTTTTCTTTAAATATTTTTTCTTAATCACAATCAGATCCCTGTTCGCTATTGAACCCAGAAGAATAGAATACACTATATTACCAAAATTATTGGGACGTCTGCCTTTACACGCACATGAACTTTAATGACATCCCAGTCTTAGTCCGTAGGGTTCAATATTGAGTTGGCCCACCCTTTGCAGCTATAACAGCTTCGACTCTTCTGGGAAGGCTGTCCACAAGGTTTAGGAGTGTGTCTATGGGAATGTTTGACCATTCTTCCAGGAGTGCATTTGTGAGGTCAGGCATTGTTGTTGGACGAGAAGGCCTGGCTCGCAGTCTCTGCTCGAATCCATCCCAAAGGAGTTCTATCCAGTTGAAGACAAGACTCTATGCAGGTCAGTCAAGTTCATCCACCCCAAACTCGCTCATTCATGTCTTTATGGACCTTGCTTTGTGCACTGGTGCGCAGTCATGTTGGAACAGGAAGGGGCCGTCCCCAAACTGTTCCCACAAAGTTGGGAGCATGAAATTGTCCAAAACGTCTTGGTATGCTGACGCCTTAAGTGTTCCGTTTACTGGAACTAAGGGGCCAAGCCCAACCCCTGAAAAACAACCCCACATCATAATCTTCCCTCCACCAAATGACCAGTGCACAAAACAAGGTTCATAAAGGCATGGATCAGGAAGTTTGGAGTGGAGAAACGTGACTGGCCTGCACAGAGTCCTGACCTCAACCCAATAGAGCACATTTGGGATGAATAAGAGTGGAGACTGCGAGCCAGGCCTTCTTGTCCAACATCTGTGCCTGATCTCACAAAAGCGCTTTTGGAAGAATGGTCAAACATTCCCATAGACACACCCCTAAACCTTGTGTACAGCCTTCCCAGAAGAGTTGAAGCTATTATAGCTGCAAAGGATGGGCCAACTTAATATTGAACCCTACGGACTAAGACTGGGATGCCATTAAAGTTTATGTGCGTGTAAAGGCAAGTGACCCAATACTTTTGGCAATATAGTGTATCTATGATTGGATGGCAGAATGCATCTGTAACTAATACTGTGGTCAGCAGCACTTGGTATAACTCATAGTCACACACATATTCTACTCCTGTGTTTCTCAACCTTTTTTCAGTCAAGGAACCCTTTAAAATGATGGACAGTCTTGAGGCACTCTTTAAAATTATGGATAGTCTTGAGACACCCTTTAAAATTATGGACAATCTCAAGGCACCCTTCAAAATTATAGACAGTCTTGAGACACTCTTTAAAATTATGGACAGTCTTCAGACACCCTTTAAAATTTTGCACAGTCTAAAGACAACTTTTAAAATTATGGAAAATCTCAAGGCACCCTCCAAAATTATGGACAGTCTTGAGGCACTCTTTAAAATTATGGACAGTCTTGAGACACACTTTAAAATTATGGACAATCTCAAGGCACCCTTCAAAATTATAGACAGTCTTGAGGCACTCCTTAAAATTATGGACATTCTTGAGACACACTTTAAAATTATGGACAATCTCAAGGCATCCTCCAAAATTATGGACAGTCTTGAGGCACTCCTTAAAATTATGGACAGTCTTGAGACACCCTTTAAAATCATGGACAATCTCAAGGCACCCTTCAAAATTATGGACAGTCTTTAGGCACTCTAAAATTATGGACAGTCTTGAGACACCCGTTAAAATTATGGACGATCTCAAGGCATCCTTTAAAATTTTTGACAGTCTTGAGACACCCTTTAAAATTATGGACAGTCTTGAGGCGCCCCATTCTAAAATGTAAAAACGATTCTAATAGTTTTGCATAACGCAGCAACACCCACAGACATAGGTCACCCAACGTTAGAGGCAATGAATTCCTCCAAAGCAAATACACTTTTGCAAACTAGTACTGACTAGTATTCCAGTTTTTCTCTTCTCCCTCAGTTTTTCTCCACCACTGAGCTAATGTGACCCCAAATCTGATGGAGAGAGGCAAGGGAAGGTCAAATAAGGAAGCTATGCAGGCGACTAACATCCTCCTCATCAACTGAATATGTCATTGGTTGTTAGGAGGTCGGCAGGCAGAAGGTCGTAATGGTGCACAATGAAAACCTGTGCCTTTGTGTAGGCTTCATGCAACCGCCGGCTTGTATACGATTTTTTGGCCTTTTGCCAAGGCACCCCTGAAGAAACCTCAAGGCACCCTGGTTGAAAAAGGCTGTTCTACTTGACTATCTCTAGGAATGCTCGTAGTGGTCTTTCTTAGTAAAAAAATAATGGTTATTACTGCATAAGGCAAGCCTGTCCTCATCTTGAAGCGGAAATGCAAAAAAACGGTTAATCACTAAAACTTTGCAATGAACTCTAAAACAGTAACAAAGAAAAAAAAATACTTATGGAACTGAATTTGATTAGGTGTAAAAGAACTTTTTTTTGGCATCCTTAAAACAATAATGTTCAAACCACCATGAAACAAATATCACGCCGGCAATTGTTTCCTCCAGGACTCTGAGAATGTATTGCTGCAAAAAAACAGAGCCAGCTTTGGCGGCGCTGGAACTGCTAGTGAGGCGTGAGCACGCTGCCCCTACCGTCGATCCAGTCCTCCTGCTGTGGCACATCTGCTTAGTGCTGAGAACGGTGCTTATCCGCCAGCCAGCAGCCTTCCCCACTCTTTAATGGCAGCAAGAAATGAAAAAAAAAAAAAAAAGAAAGAAGAATAGATGATGGGATTGAATGGAAATGTTTTGTGCAAGTTATTAAGTTTGGAAAGTGTTATGGAGTAGCGTGCTGTTCTTCATGAAACGCTGCCATTTCAGAAGAGGCGCGCTCCGCCTTCTCCAACAGAGGCTCACCAGAGACGTTCTTCTGCAGATACGAGAAGTAAAATGAACGGGAGAAGGCTTTTGAAGTGTTCTGGGATCATTTGTAGGAAAAGTTGTTGGTTTAACTCAAAAGACAGCTGGCTTAACTATGTTTAATCTGCACCACTTTCATCACGCAGTAAAACCGCTGCTGGATGAAAATACAAACTCCGCACCTTGTTAAAATCTGGAGAGCGGGGGATAGTAACACATTGTTTTTCTTTCATATAGTTTTTGATGTGTGAAGAACAACTGGAATTAGCTAAACTGCTGTCACTGCAATCGATAATACAAAAGTTCACAAGCGTGCGCACCGCTCTGTTTTTCTCGCCTTTTTCATTATTTAGCGGAAGGATGCCAGGGTGTTACAGGGAAATCCATCACGGGGGAATAATGAAGGTTGCCGCTGCTGACCTCTCCTTTATGAGAATCCTGGTTCCCTGGCTGTTATGCTGATGCTTTGGCTTCAAAGCTGACTGAGTCGCTGACCCGCAACAAGTTTAAACTTTGTTGCTGCTCAGTCGTTTAGTCGTGTCCCACTCTTCGTGACCTCATGGATCATAGCTTACCAGGCTCTTCTGTCCTCCACTGCCTCCCAGATATGGTTGCCACCTCATCCCTTTAAAACTGAACACATAATAATTACACGGGTTCTGTGGCTGATTAAGGTGGTAATTAAACTCACTTAGTGCTTTATCTGCATTAAATTAGCCTCAGAACCTGTGTACTTCATGTTTGGGTTTAAAGGGATGAGGTGGCAACCCATATAAAAAACAACGGAAACCTGGAGACCAAGCTCTTTAAGAAGAGAGTCCTATAGGGCAGGTCTCGGTGAGGTGGGTAGTGACCTCATCAAGAAGAGAGTCCTATAGGGCAGGTCTCGGTGAGGTGGGTAGTGACCTCATCTAGAAGAGAGTCCTATAGGGCAGGTCTCGGTGAGGTGGGTAGTGACCTCATCTAGAAGAGAGTCCTATAGGGCAGGTCTCGGTGGGGTGGGAAGTGACCTCATCTAGAAGAGAGTCCTATAGGGCAGGTCTCGGTGAGGTGGGTAGTGACCTCATCTAGAAGAGAGTCCTATAGGGCAGGTCTCGGTGAGGTGGCAACCCTACTCCCGGAGTTTGCTTAACTTTATGTTTATTGTTTCAATAATGCGATCTATCCATCTTGTTTTCTGTTGTCCTCTTCTTCTTTTTCCCTCCATGTTTCCCAGCATCGGGGTCTTTTCCAATATGTCCCCTCTTCGTATTAGGTGGCCAAAGTAATATTTTTACAGCAATAACAGCATAAAAATAGCACAGGAGGGGCATTCTTCCCACTGACCACAATAGCAAGAAGCATTTTTAGCCCTGATCCTCAAACTTGTTTTAGCAGGGATTCCCCAAGACCTGAAAATTATTTCAAAGGTTCCTCTGGGGTTAAGGAAGTCTAGCTTAGAAAGACCAGCTCAGCAATTAGGTATTCCTGGAAATACTTTTTCTATCTTATTACAACACATTTGCAGCTATGGTAGCCAGGACTGCTATTAGAAATCACGTGGGCCCCCCGTACAGCCTACCTCCAACCTGGGTGAGGGTGTGTGACCCAGACCCCGCTACATGAACAAACCACTCATTCAAGCGACCAGAGTACCAATGTGTGTTGTCGTTCAGTCATTTAGTTGTGTCTGACTCTTCGTGACGCCATGGACCATAGCGCGCCAGGCTTTTCTGTCCTCCACTGCCTCCTAGAGCTTGCTTAACTTCATGTCCATTGTTTCGATGATGCTATCTATCCATCCATCTATCTATCGTCCTCTTCTCCTTTTTCCTTCCATGTTTCCCAGCATCAGGGTCTTTTCCAATGAGTCCCCTCTTCGTATTGGGTGGCCAAAGAATTCGAGTTTCAGCTTCAGGATCTGTCATTGCAGTAAATATTCAGGGTCAATTTCCTTCAAGATTGACTGAATTGATCTTCTTGCTATGCAAGGGACTTTCAAGAGTCTTCTCCAACACCATAGCTCAAAAGCATCAATTCTTCAGAGTTCAGCCTTCCTTATGGTCCAACTTTCACAGCCATAGTTTAAAGTTTAAAGCGGTTGTATGCCCACAAAAAAAAAACAAAAACAAAAAACCTGTAAGGCGAAGGCATAATGAGATAGTATGCACCACATACTAGCTCATTATGAAATACTTACCTTAGAACGAAGCGCCGGCCTCGCCTCCCGGTCACCGCTGAGGGAGCTGACATGTTGCCTCGGCGTTTCTACCGAGTTCGCGGCTCCGGCTCTGTGAGTGGCCGAAGCTGCGATGATGCATGAGTTCTCTTTCCGGCAAGGAGCACTGATTTTCCAACAGCATCTGCCGGACCTTCAGAGCACATGCACCGTTGATGTCAGTGGCTGCATTCAAGGTGAATATCTCCTAAACCGTACAAGTTTAGGTGATATTAATTTTACCTACAGGTAAACCTTATTATAGGCCTTATTATAGGCTTAACTGTAGGTAGAAATGTGAAAGCGGGGTATACAACCGCTTTAAATTACAACTAAAAGCTCCTGTATGCAGAGCTGCTGTTAGAAATCACAAGGCCCCATACAGCCTACCTGACGACCCAAACCCCCCCCCGCCCCGGCTGGAAGTGACTGAGGACATAGATTTATCAGTCTCTTTCTTTGCAGCCTCAGTTGTGAAAATGAATGAATTGGAAGCTCCCTGAAGCTTCTTGCCCATTCACAGACAGAGGCATAATAAACACCATTTACTATGCTTTAATGATGAATGGACACAGGAGTGATTGGTACCGATCACTCACTGTGTTCATTCAGGAAAGGAAGGGGCCAATAAATTAGTTATTTACCGGCTCCTTCCCCTGCTCTCCATCCTGAGAAGAAGGAAGCCAGCAGGACTGCAGGGGAAAGGAGCACACAGGGGGGCCCAGAGAGCAGATGGAAGGGATTCAAGTGTTAGAACCACTTGTAGCGTTGCAGGGGAAGGCAGAAGAGGATCAGTGTCTGCAATAAGACAGTACAGCCGGTGTTCTGCCAAAACAGCCAACTTGCCAAAAATCTCCAAGCACGTCACTTCCGGTGTAATTGGAGATTTTGACGAGTTACCTGTTTTGACAGAACACCGGCAGCGTATACAGTACGGTACACCATATAATGAGTAAACATTGTAAGTCCGCCCACTAATAATCAACAACTTTTTTCCTCCTTAGCAGATGTTCTCTGAAAACACCCAAGTCGTCACGTACCGTAGTGTATACGGTGCCGGTGGTCTGTGAAAACAGCCAAGTCGTCGAAATCTGCAATTACTGCTGCTGGAGACTCACCGAAAGTGACGTAATTGGAGATTTTGCCAAGTTGGCTGTTTTGGCAAAACACTGGCTCTCCTGCTCTGCAGTTGCCTGGACCCCCCTTTTGAACTGATGGGGCCTGGGCCCAGTACAGGAGGGTTGGTTGTACTGCCTTATCAGTGGCTCTGCCTGTATGATAGAAACAAAAAAGAGTGATGGCTGAAAATAGACCAAGTAGTCAATCAAGTCTGTACCAATGTTTTTTATTGTTTAATTTAAATTAAAATGTTAAACTTATTTTTTTATTTTTTTTTCTGACTCCCTAACTCTACTGTAAGTCTATTCCAAACATTAACTAATCTTTTAGCAAACTAATACTTTATAAGATTAGTTTTTAAGTCCCCTGCTGATAGTTTGAGGTCATGTTTCAGTGTCCTTGATCTTAGCTTCATCTTGAAGATATTGCCCTCCTGAACCTTATTTATACCCCTCATGTATTTAAATTGAATACAAACCACTTCCGGACCGCCCACCGCAGTTTTACGTGATGACTTTGAAGGAGGATATCCTTGTTATGGCAGCAGCTAGTTGCCATAACCCCGGTTTCATCGTCTTCAGTGGGCGGTCCGGTTTAAGATAAAAGTGGTCTCTGCAGCGGATTCGCCGTGAGATCACTTTTATCGGTGGCGGGAGAAGCCCCCCCCTCGCCGCGATCCGGTACCAGAGTTGTCGGCAGCGGCGGAGGCGATCGCATCCTCTCACTTGCTGGGCATGGAGACGAGTGAGGGGAAGATGGCCCCCACCCCCGTCTCCATATCATTGCAGGGCGGAAGCGACGTCAAAACATCACTTCCGCCCATAGCTCTTAAAGGGCCATTTTTCTTTTGAAATTTTTTTAAATGATACATTTTTTACATTTTTTTTTATTGCATTTTAATGTAAATATGAGATCTGAGGTCTTTTTGACCCCAGAACTCCTATTTAAGAGGTCCTGTCATGCTTTTTTCTTTTACAAGGGATGTTTACATCCCTTGTAATAGGAATAAAAGTGACACAATTTTAATTTCTTTTTTAAAACAGTGTAAAAATGTAAAAAAAAAAAAAGGTAAAATAAATAAGAAAGAAAAAATTTTTTGGACGAGCTCGCGTGCAGAAGCGAACGCATACGTGAGTAGCTCCCGCATATGAAAACGGTGTTCAAACCACACATGTGAGGTATCGCCGCGATCGGTAGAGTGAGAGCAATAATTCTAGCTCTAGACCTCCTCTGTAACTTAAGACATGCAACCTGTAGAATTTTTTAATTGTCGCCTATGGGGATTTTTAAGGGTAAAAGTTTGTCGCCATTCCACGAGAGAGCGCAATTTTGAAGCGTGACATGCTGGGTATCAATTTACTCGGCGTAACATTATATTCCACAATATAAAAAGAAAAATGGGCCAACTTTACTGTTGTCTTATTTTTAATTTAAAAAAAAGTGTGTTTTTTCCAAAAAAAGTGCGCTTGTAAGACCGCTGTGCAAATACGGTGTGACAGAAAGTATTACAACGACCACCATTTTATTCTCTAGGGTGTTAGGAAAAAAAATGTATAATGTTTGGGGGTTCTAAGTAATTTTTTAGCAAAAAACAAATGTTTTTAACTTGTAAACAACACATCTAAAAAAGAGGCTCAGTCAATAAGTGGTTAAATTAATTTAATTGCTTCTAATGGGTCTCCCCTTTCCCTTCACTGAGTCAATGGCTAAAATGGAGGGAATGAAAAAGAATATTGGGCGTCAGTCACTTTTGTGCAAAAGGGAGCGCACGGGACCTCGGGGCAACAGAAGGAACAGGAAGCTGGACAGGAAGGCGTTTACTAGAACAGATCCCCTGTATTTTCCTCCTGCAGCAGCTGAATGCCGGCAGGAGGGAGAGGAGGAGAAGCCAACATTCAGCTGCTGCAGAAGTAAAATACAGGCGGCACAGGCCCCTTGAAGCTACACCCACAGTCCTGTCTAAATAATGTGTCCAAGTTGCAGTGCTATACAGTGGGAGCCAATCAGCGGGTCCCGCAGACTCGATGTCCGCAGGCACCTGCAGATCGTTCGGTACACAGGCAGAACGGTGATCTTCCTATGTAAACAAGGCAGATCCCCGTTCTGTCAGTAGGGAAGGCATGGATCCAGGTCGTACCCTAGTAAAAGCACCTCCCACCCTACACTAAAACACTGGCTAGGCACACAGTTAACCCATTGATCGCCCCTGATGTTAACCCCTTCCCTGCCAGTGTCATTAGTACAGTGACAGTGCATATTTCTTTATCACTGATCACTGTATTAGTGTCACTGGTCCCCAAAAAAGTGTCAGAAGTGTCAGTTAGCGTCCAACTTGAATTCCGCAAAATCGCAGTCCCACTATAGGTTGCTGATCGCTGCCATTACTAGTAAAAATAATTAATTAATTAAAATTCCATAAATATATCCCATAATTTGAAGACGCTATAACTTTTGCGCAAACCAGTCAATAGATGATCAAGATGATGAATATGAGTCCATGGATTAATGAAGGACTCGTATTCATCATCTTGGAGTGCAGCCGTTTCTTCCTTTTTGCAGATTGCGAGCCGCGGCGAGCACCCTTTGAGACGAGTCCTTCAATACACTTCACTTTATCTGGATTCACCTACCTGAGCGGCGTTCCTTGTTTTTTTTTTTTTCCCCAATCAATAAACACTTATAGGGATTTTTTTTTTTTTTACCAAAAATATGTAGCAGAATACATATTTGCCTAAATTGATGAAGAAAATTGATTTTTTTTTTTTATTGGATATATTTTATAGGAGAAAGTAAAAAAAAATATTGTTTTTTGTTTTCAAAATTGTCAGTCGTTTTTGGTTTATTGCGCAAAAAAAAAAAATGCAGAGGTGATCAAATACCACCAAAAAAAAGCTCGATTTGTGGGGATAAAAAGGACAAAAATTGTGTTTGGGTACAGCGTCGCAAGACCGAGCAATTGTCAGGTTACAAATGTTGGATGGCAGGTTTTAAAATTTCCCCCGGACAAATGTGTGTTGTTGGATTTTCCGAGCGTGTGTACACAAGTTGAAAGTACAAACAGGCATGTTCGGAAGCAAGGACGAGCCAGCAGCGGTCGGTCTTGTAAACTAGCGTTCGTAATGGAGAATTAACATTCGTGACGCGGCAAATTATGAAATCTCCAAATGCAGCGCACAATTCTCTTCTTCTTTAATGGGATGATAATGAAGCTGCTTTGCTGGTGATACTGATGGAGTTATTGCAAACAAATTTTCAAAGGCTTTTTTTTTCTAGTGATATCAAGAATAATATTATTATGTTTTTTTTTTTTTTTTGGGTAAGTTACCACAACACCATTATCCCGTAGTTTTTAAGATCAAAGATACAACTATGTTGGTGTCCCTTGTTCATTTTACATTGTATTTTTTTAAATGTAACTGCCGACTCCCAAACTGTCATTTGAAGTAAAAAACATAGCCAAGTATTATTCTCCACAATTTTTTTATTGTGCATTAAAAAAATAAAAAAATAAATAAAATTAGACATGCTATCTGCCAATAGAACTTAACCAAAAAGTGCATTCTATGCATCCAAAAATATAGAAAATATACCAAATCAAATCATTATTATTCAACCAAAAAATAAAATAAAAGCCTCATGCATGTGTCCTGCTTCTTAATATAGGAGGTCAACAATGCCAAGAGTTGGTGAAAGCAGGGGTCCGTCATCCGGAGAGAATTCCGAAAATCATCCGGATTATTCTCCTGGAGCTCCCGCAGCAAAGGCATATGACATAACTGGTCACGATTAATAAAGAAACCAATTTTTGGTCCAAGAAATCCTCCTCCTCCTGTTCCTGGACTGGACTTGGGTCAAAGCAATAACTCCAAGGCCAATAATAAATAACACGTTATCTCCACCGATTCCACAACATGACTGGTTGACGAACGGCCGTTCAAAAACGAACTGAAAAGCGCAAACTGAATCAACACTCACCAAACTTCTACTAACACAAAATTAGCAGAAGCAGCCCAAAGGGTGGCGCTAAAGAGCTGAAAAACCACGTAGTACGTCACTACGTTCCTGTTTGTTGGCTGACAATTCCTTGCCGTTTGTATGCAAGACAAAATCCAGGCACACGCCTTCGGACAAAAGTCTAAGGTTTTGTCTGCAGAAAATCTGTGTGTACGAGGCTTAACAGTATACAGCTCTTAACACCAATTAATCCCACTGGTTTTTGTTGTGGCGATATGATTTTGCTCTGTACCAAGGTCTGCCATAATAAAGTGAATAGGCCCTAAGACCTCAACAAACAGCAGCCAACACGAATGAACTGCCCATATAGTAAGAATAAGAATGCTATATTGTAATGAAAGAACTTCGTTCTGGACAGCCTTCAACTGGTTCCAGCGCTTCCTCCTGATATAAAATCTGACAGTTATTTAATAAGGCAAAGAGGAAAGCACACTAATCCATCAGCGTCATTACGAAATCATCCTTCATTGTCTTGACTGTTAAAAATTGAAAGGTGGTTGATTGCTAGGCATTACCAGCCTCTGCACATCCTCATTATCTTTGCACTGTCTTATTAAAGTAAACCTGTCACAAACATAGTCAATTCAAACTGAGTATATGAAAAAAAATGCATAAAGAGATTACATTCATCACAAACACGCATGTCAGAACTTCCCTCTTAATGTGATGGCTCATTGACCTACAGGAAGGTTTGGCGGGTAGACATGTGCAATTAGTTTCATTCCGAATTATTGTTTGAATGAATTTCGATAAATTAGTTAATTCGTAAATATCCAAATTAATGAAAACCCTGTTTAACGAATTTTTCCAAAAATTCGGAAATTTGAATATTTGAAAATTCGAAAATTCGTAAATTCGTAAATTAGAATATCCAAAAATTAGAAAATTCAAAATCCGGAAATTCGAAAATCCGAAAAATTCTAATAAGAACGAAAATTCAAAAGAATGAAAATCCGAAAATAAGAACAAAATTTCAAAAAATATTTGAAAATCTGAAATAATAACTATCTAATAATAAGTTATCCAGCAAGGGATGAAGTGTTATAAGAAATATAGGAAACACGCAGCCATATACACACGGACGTAACGCGTACGGGGGGAGGAGTCACATCTGGCGTCACCCGCGGCCATCTTCCTGGTTGGAAACCAGCATTTGTTTTACACGCTTGTTTGCTTGCACTTGGCTGGAGGTCTGTATTTGTAGATTTCTTTTTGTTTACACCATGCAATGAATTTTAAAACGGAGAGCACTAGATTGCCCCTTTCTTTTCGTTCCTATGTGTGGGGAGACTATCGGCTGGACCGTATTTGATCGGTACCCCTGGTGTGGCTCAAAAACTGTGTGACCTGTTATAGGTCGAGTCTGGGAGGTGAGAGGCTGGAGTATCTGTGGTGGATGGGCTGCAATCACCGCTTTACTGTCTTGTCCACTGTTGCACCTTAGGAGGCTCTCTCTGTTTGTTCTTATACAGGACTTTTTATCATCATTGGATGTTTTTATGGACTACTAATTAATTTTAATTTCATTGAGCTGCACTATATTCTGTATATTATCTGTCGAGGCGTTCTGGGTTATCCTTGAGTGTCAGCTAGCATTTCTCTGGGTTTTTAAACAGTTTATCTGCGCAGAATACTTGTTGTTCACAATTAATAAGTTAACTATATCTGAATTAACAAAAACCCATTTAACAAATTTTACGAATATTTGTAAATTTGAATATTCGAAAATTCGTAAATTTGAATATTCGTATATTCGAAAATTCTTAAATTCGTTAATTCATAAATTTGAATATTCAAACATTCTGAAATTCGAAAATACAGAAATCCAGAAATTCTGAAATCCGAAAATTCGAAAATAAGAACGAAAATTCAAAAGAACGAAAATCCGAAAATAAGAACGAAAATCCGAAAATTCGAAAATCTGAAATAATAACTAACTAATAATAAGTTATCTATATCTGAATTAACAAAAACCCGTTCATAAATTTGAATATTCAAAAATTCGTAAATTGGAATATTCGAAAATTCGTAAATTCGTCAATTCATAAATTCGAATATTCGAAAATTCAGAAATTCAAAAATATGAAAATTTGAAAATAAGAACGAGAATTCAAAAGAACGAAAAAACAGAAAATAAGAAGGAAAACCCAAAAATTCTAAAATCTGAAATAATAACTAACTAATAATAAACTAAACTATCACTAACTATTAAATTATAGGTATTGGAATTTTCTTTCAAATTTGGCTGTTAGGGAACATAACAAATACGAATTTATCCGAAGTTACGGATTATCCGAAATAACGATTGACATATCTAAACGAATGGAACGTAAGAAATAAATAATGATAAATAACAACAATAATAATAATAATAAACATTTTATTATTATTATTATTATTACTTCATCCTGTTACATTTGTTTAGATGCGGCATTCGTTATTTCGGAAAATTCGTAACTTCGGATAAATTCGTATTCGTTATGTTCTCTAACAGCCAAATTTGAAAGAAAATTCCAATACCTATAATTTAATAGTTAGTGATAGTTTAGTTATTATTAGTTATTTATTATTTCAGATTTTAGAATTTTCGGGTTTTCGACTTTTTGGATACTCACAGCCAAATTTGAAAGGAAATTCCAATAACTATAATTTAATAGTTAGTTATTATTTAAAATTTTTGTTCTTTCAAATTTTGGGATTTTCATTCTTATTTGAGGATTTTCTAATTTCTGAATTTTCAAATTTACAGATTTACGAATTTTCGAACTTACGAATGACCCGAAGAACGAAAAAAAAAAAACCCTCAAAAAAACGAATGAAACGAAAACGAACACATTTTTCGGCAGAGCACATGTCTATTGGCCAGTGGGAGTGATGGGGTCAAGTTTGCCATTTAAAGGAAACTTAGAGATTTGCATTAACTTCATTGACCTATATCTATCTTTTTGGTATAATCTGTTTATTTTTATGTTGTGCATTGACTTATTGTCATAGCATAATTGAAAGAGGAATATATAAATGAAAAAAAAATCCCAAACCTATGACAGATGGTTTGAGAGTGGTCTAATTTCATCAGTCTGATTGATAGGAATGTGATGAAGAATCTATGTATTGGAGATGAAATGCTTGGTAGAATAAATAGAAGGGCATGTAGTCAGGTTGAATTCTGTTTAGATGTAGTGAGTCAGCAGCTGGCCCAGGCTAGAAGAAAGGGTTAAATGTTGCCAGCTCAGTTTTGGTCCTAGCCAGCCCACCTGTGCTATAAAAAAGATGGATGGCTGAGGTCCATGGGTTCTGGCGGGTTCTATTGTTTCCTACTGTATGTGTGGAATTGCCTGGCGCCGCTGAAGGCACCAAGGTTTTCGGAAGACATCCATTCAAGTCATGGAGAATACCAAGATGGACTAGCGCCTGATACGTTTTATAACACTCCCTTGCTCTATCCAGTTTTGCCTATAGTTCTACTTTAACTGTTCTAAGTCTGGTCTGAAGTTACTCAAAGGGGTGCATGTGGCCCCTGGCATATTAAAAAGAACTTGGGTCTGGTAAAGCACTATGGGGTATGAAGAAACACCACTCCAAAAGTGAAGACAAGGAAGAGGAGTGTAGTTGCCAAGAGTAACCAAGCACAAGTTCAAGGCAGAAGTAACCAGTCATTAGGCGTGGTATCTAGTAAGGTGACAGGTCCTTGGGTATCGAGGGGGTTGTTGTCAGGCTCCCTCCCTAGTGGTCAGCATCCAATAGCAACTGGATCTGAACCCACATTACGAAGATCTATGGTCTGGTCAATGGGGCAGGGAAGTGAAAGAGTTATTGAGCATGCATGAAGTCCATGCTATGTGCTCGATGGGACCCCATTCTGTTACTGGGGGTGCGGTAGCAGAGGTAAGCTGGATTGGTGTAGTGAGCACAGGCTCAGCACATTCCTCCTAATGCAACATACAAGTTAAAGAGGGCTTGATTTACTAAAACTGGTGGGCAAAGAGAGGCCTGGAGCGAGGGAATGAAAAGGACTAGCAGAGGACCGGCATGATAAGGTGATAAGGGAACGGCATGGGTTAACAAAATAGTGAAAAGGTGGGGGATTAATGATTGGAGGAGAAATGGGAATAGGTGGGGTTTAGTTTATTTAAGGAGCAAGGGGGGTGACCCAGGCAACACTGCAGGGGAGCTTGTCATAGGAACAGTTTCCCACCCACCCTCCCTGTGTTTGAATTTTTCTTTATTTCAGGTGCAAATGGACATGTCATGGCAGCAAGGAGATGGCGGTGGTGGTCTTTGATGATGGCAAGTAACCTATGAGATGGAAGTGTGGGGGACCCATCGGTGCTATGTGCCCACGGTGTACTCAGTTAACACGGGTTAACTGGATGATGGTCATGTTGACACTGCGGGAATAGGTTTGTCTCTGAGCTGGTGAGACACGGCTGGAGGTCTAATACACAAAAGCCGGCAGTATGGAAGTGGAATGGAGTTATGTTGGGAAGTGCCGTCAAAGACCACCGGGGGGGAGCAACTGATATTCTGGAATTTTCTGTTACGGTTAAAATGTTTATATATCTTTGAATATTTGTGAATAAAAAGGCTGCTATGGCCAGTTATACTCGAGTTCAAGTGTGGTCTTGTTAATAAGTAGGTAATGATAAGTGGGTCGGGTTTTGGAGTATGATAATGGTGGCAGTCTTATGAAGGTTGGACATCTTATCTACGCAGGTCAAGAATCTGGCATGGTAGCCATTTAGGTTCCAGGTTTTATTGGCCAAGCTTAATTGAAAAAGCTGAAGTTTGAAGCTGATTGGTGACCATGCACAGGGACAACACTTTCAGAGGAACTCTGTATTTTATTAATGCACATAGTGAAGGCTCATCTCTAAGTCGGGGAACTGCCTTAATGTTAGATTCTTCACATGACTGCAGACTCCTCCAGGTCCCAGGCATTGATTAGTGTGCTCCGAGCTTAAGGTACCCCCATGTGCAGGGCATGTAGACCCCGCACACAACATGGAATCGTTGAAAGCAGACACCCCTTTTTACAGGAAGAAAGTTAGAAGATAACAGGGGAGATGGGGAAGGTCAGGAGAGAAAAAAGATTAAGGTAAAAGCAAGAGAATTGGGGTTGGGGATTAGCAGGGAAAGGGAACATGAGCATCCGCAGGTAGGGGCAAGGGGGGTCAAGTGCCCCCCCCCCGGAATCAGGGACCAGATCGGCACATTCAGCACAGTGGCGTCGCTATGGGGGTGCAGGCAGCCAGCAGGGTGACACCATCAAGGTGCTGTCAAGCACCCCCATTAGTGTAGTGTGACTGTGGCTCTTTTTCCTGCTCAGTCCAGCAGAGAACTCAGCAGCGCTGTGTCAGGAGAAAGGCGAGCTGCGGGCTGTCAGAGATTTCCCCCGCTCGCCCCCCCCCCCTTTTTCCCGTCAGGAAGAAGAGACGGCGGCTCTCACCAGGTTCCCCGCCCAGCTTCCTGCCCGCTATGTTCCTTCCTCATTGGCCATAACTGAGGGCCAACCAAAGGAGACTAGTAGAGGAAAGCATCATGGAACATGTAGTCCCAAAGATTGGCGGCCCCATTTTTCACAGGAAGGAGGCTACAGCTCGATCAGGAGCGAGATTGAGAGACTGTAGCCTGGGAAAAAAACTGAGACAGTGAGTGCTACAGGACAAAGAAAGAAGAGTGTGCTGGGCGGAAGCCAGAGAGAGAGCCACGCTGCCCAGTGTCACCAGAGAGAGAGCCACGCTGCCCAGCTCCACCAGAAAGAGCCACGCTACTCAGCGCCACCAGAGAGAGCCATTCTACTCAGCGCCACCAGAGACAACCATGCTACCCAGCGCCAGAGAGAGAGCCACGCTGCCCAGTGTCACCAGAGAGAGCCACGCTACTCCGTGCCACCAGAGACAACCACACTACCCAGCGCCAGAGAGAGAGCCACGCTACCCAGCGCCAGAGAGAGAGCCACGCTACCCAGCACCAGAGAGAAAACCTACGCTACCCAGCGCGAGAGAGAGCCACACTACCCAGCGCCAGAGAGAGAGCCACGCTACCCAGCACCAGAGAGAGAAAAACTGAGCCACTGCCAGGATACAGACATGCTACACTACTGACCAGAATCGCCCCCAGACACCCAGAGTGAGCGATCGTCCAGCCGGAGGGATCACTGCTGTAGTTTTGCTGGGTCTGTTAAGAGGGCCTGTCGGCTATTATCCATTACTTATCCTAGGGACTGTACTACGCCTGCTGTCTCTGACCATGACAATGTGATAATGACATTGTCAAAAAGGGGTGACCCTAAAATGATGCCCCCCGCCCCCTGAAAAAGGTTCTGCGGACGCCCATGAAAATCACCTAAGCTGTGTTGCCAAACATAGTTATTGGAAAACCTTGGGCGACGGTTACTTTGGTCACTTTGTAGTACAGTGGAACCTCGGATTACGAGCATAATCTGTTCCAGGAGAATGCTCGTAATCCAATGTACTCGCATATCAAAGCGAGTTTTCCCATTGAAGTCAGTGGAAACGAAAATAATTCGCTCCGCATTGACTTCAATGGGATGCAATACCGCATGCGGCCAGAGGTGGGGGGCGCTGGAGAGCCTCGGAAACGGCTGAAAAAGGACACTTCGGCTGACCTCGGCAAACCTCGGAAAGACTCCCTTCACGAACCTTTCCGAGGTTTGCCGAGGTCAGCCGTACTGTCCTCGTGCCTTTCCGTGCATTTCCGAACGGCGCCGATCGGCGACTTTCGGCTCTGCTCGGCTCCGGCACCCCCCACCTCAGGCCAAAAGCAGTACCGCACACCGCTTTTGGCCTGAATCCTGCTCGTTTTGCGAGACAACACTCGCAAACCGAGTTAGGATTTTTAGAAATACAGTGCTCGGTTTGCGAAACGCTCGTTTACCGCGCTACTCACAAACTGAGGTTCCACTGTATATGGATACTCCAAAAGCTGTGAATTGTGAAGCACTTCCACCGTATGTGAAACTTGGTGCCTCTATGAATGAAGTATCTCCAGCAACAATTTGGAGATTCAGTGGGAAAATGGAAGATTTCTGCGGTGCAGAAATATCACCAGGCAAGAATTTTTCAGTATTTCTCCGGTGAGGAATGACTATGTGTGAGGATAAGTGATTTTTCACAGTCTTCTAGGATGGAGTTATGTTGAGTTCTCACTCCCAGCAGGACATGTAGTTTGACACCTGTGGATATGTATCAAGAATGAGCAAATTATAGAGATATGAGATATGTTTGGATGGAATTGAAGGAGAGGGAAGAAAGAAAGGCACTAAAAGAGGGTGGAGGGGAAAGGAGATAACGGGCAGTAAAAGAGACAAGAAAAATAAGAATATTAGAGAAGAGGGATGTGTGATAGGAGGTTAATCTCCCCTCTTGAACTGGGGCCGAAGCCAGTCCAGGAAGAAGAAAATTAAAGTCTAACCTTTCAGGTGTGACTCCGAGAGTCTGGTTCCTATGTAGAGAAATTAACAATCCCAGATAGCAAGAATAACATGCCACAAATTTATGGCAGTGTTGAATTGTAAGTCTTGTTAACTTGCTGCACATTTTCACTGGCAAGTTGTCAGAGCACTTAGAGCACAAGTTCTAGTTGACACTTTTCTAATTTGTAGCAAATTTGCCTGGCGAGTCTCTAGCAAGAGCAAAGTTGCAGTGGTGAGCCTACAGTAAGAGCTCTGCAAGTCCACAGCATGCTAATGCAGCCACAGTGACCCCTTGTGGTGGGATGTCTATTGTACAACATAACTGAACCAGAATTTGCAGAAGACTTGCAGAATGTTTGCAAAGAAAGTTGATCTGGAGTCATGCAATGCAAACTTTTTAAACTTGCTGCACAATTGCGTGTATGTGGGATCCTGATTGGTACTAAGGGGGACCATCTCAATTTCACCACAGGTCGCATCCGCATTATGGTTGCCCTCAAAGGGCCAGTTGTAACTGTAAGACTAGATGTCCAGAGCACCCCACCCCCTCCCGCTTACATCGAATGTCAAGAGCCCCCACCATCAGAAGTCAAAAATCCCCCACCCTCCCTTACATCACAGTTAACCACCCTTACCTTGTGCTGCTGCCAGGAAGATGCTGGGGGCGGAGCTGGGAAGCAGTAAGTGCAGGGTCTGGAGGAGGTCCAGGGGTGAAATCAGCTGCCAGAAGTCTGCTTAATGCTGAGACCAGGAGAGGTGGAGACAAGGGGGTGCTGCAGCTGCACAGAGAGATGCAGGATATGGCAGAGGAATTCTGTCCTCCTCTATGCTGCCAATGGCTGAGACAGGGGGGGGGCAGAGCACAGAGAAGTGCAGGATCTGGCAGGGGAGTTCTGTCCACCTCTCTGTTCCTGACTGCTGAGAAAAGGTGAGGTGGAGACGAGGGCAGATCCACAACTACAGTAGAGGTCCAAGGGCCACAAGAGATGGCCTGATGGGCCATATTCGGTCTGCGGGTTTTGTGTTTGACACATGTGCCCTAGGGGATTGGGAAAGAGAAGGGTGATAATAAACAAAAGAGCAATGGCTAAGTTAGATGTGCAAGTTGGGTGAGCAGCAATACTATGTTCAGTGATCTTTACATGGAGGAAAAGGTAAGGTAACTATTCCAGATGGGGCACAAACAGACAACACCAAGGAAACTAAAACAGTGAACATGAATCAAACATTGTTTGCTTACAAAGGATGTGCCTGGAGGGTGTTGCAGAAAATATATGGTGGGAAATAAGCAAAAGTCAAAAAGGTAGTACTAGAAATGGGGAAGAGGAGAAGATGGCCTGGTGGCAATGACATCCACCCATGTGTTAAGAAGGAGTAGATGAGCAAGTATCCTTAAAGAGTAAAAGTTCTCCTCCTCTTCACCTGCTGCTGCCGCCAGGACTCCTGTGTGTGTGCAGTTGGGGGCTTTCTCCTCCCAAACTGCTGCATTCCCCATCCTCCCAACAGTAGGATCCCCTGCTCCTCCTCCCTCCTGGCAAGGAGCAGCAGTGGACCAATCATGGGAGGCTGGAGAGGATCATGGGACGTGTAGTTCCCTTTAGAGCGCTGCAAAACGCAAGCAATAGATTTTGAACTACAGCACCCACAGATCTCGGCATAAAAAAGAAGTAGAACTCAGGACTTTTCCCGGGCAATTCACCGGAGGTCTGGGAGAGCAGTGCAGGGTGAGAGACCACAAGGTCCTGCTACAGCACTCTGTCCCCACATCTGAGGATCAGAGTACAGAGGGACTGAGCCATTGGGAAGCCTTTGCTGTGCCGAGGACCAGGGAGTACAGAGCTGCGACCTGTGTGCTGAGGGACTGAGCCACTACCAGGATACAGTCTTTAATGTGTTGAGGACCATAGTCACCCAAGGCAACCCAGAATAGAGCGGAAATCTGACCAGAAGGGCCCCTGCTGCTGTGTTGCTGGGTCTGGTGAGAGGGCCTTGCGGCCATAACGATCTGCTACTAGAGAGACTAAGCCTTTTGGAAACTGACTATACACCTATCTAATAGCCTTACTCATTGCCTGAAGGTTTATTATTTATTGTTTAATGCAGGTAGTTATATAGCGCTGTCAATTTACGCAGCACTTTACAGATATATTGTATATTCACATCCGACTGGAACTGTACTCATGTGCACCACCAAGAAAATTGGGCCCCATTTTAGCCAGCTTTGCCCATTTCTTACTTTACCTCTTAGGGGTCACTGCACCATATACTAGTCATTTTCCTACAGTGAACTCCAAATAAGTTATAGTGTTCTTATTCACAATACAGTTATTGCTTATATGTTCTGTTGGTTGCTGATATTGTTGACTAATAAGTTAATCCCAGTCTTGTGGTACAAAACTGTAGTCTAAGTTACCTTGGCATAGTGAATATTATACTGTCTGGCAGACTGTGTCTCAATCTACCCTCTATCTGCTCGTTCATGCTTATACCACCATTTACTATAACCCCTACCAATACATTGAGTTCATTAACCACTAAACGGTCTTGCATCAATTTCCTGGTGCTAATTCACAGCCGAGTTAAAGGTATCTATACTCGTGTCCCTCTACGTACTTGTAGTAACTTTTATTCAACCAGGTGTGTCAAGAGGGGCTGAGGTTATTCAGAGTCGAGGCACAGAACAGAGGACCCAATCAACCAAGCGGCTCCTGCATGGGGCAGCGCTACATTTATACAGATCTCTACATCATTGAAATGAAGAACCGTAGAGTAGAGAGGCACAGCAAAGAACAGAGAACCCAATTACCAAGCGGCACCTGCAGGGGGCTGCGCTATATTTATACAGATCTCTGCATCAAACCTAAATGAAGAACCGTAGAGTAGAGAGGCACAGCAAACAACAGGTAACCCAATTAACCAAGCGGCTCCTGCAGGGGGTTGGGTAGCACTACATACATTTATACAGATCTCTACATCAAACCTTAGGCCCCTTTCACACTGGGCCGGTAGGGGGCGTCGGCGGTAAAACAGCGCTATTTTTAGCGCTGTTTTACCGCGGTATTCGGCCGCTAGCGGTGCGGTTTTAATCCCCCCGCTGGCGGCCGAAAAAGGGTTAAAACCCCTCGTATATCGCGGCTATAGCTGCGGTATTACCGGGGTATAGCCGCGCTGTCCCATTGATTTCAATGGGCAGGAGCGGTTTAGGAGCGGTGAATACACCGCTCCTTCACCGCTCCAAAGATGCGGCTGACAGGAGATTTTTTCTTCTCCTGCCAGCGCACCGCTTCAGTGTAAAAGCCCTCGGGCTTTCACACTGAACAAACAGCGGAGGCTGTTTAGGGGCGGTTTGCAGGTGCTATTTTTAGCGCAATAACGCCTGCAAACCGCCCCAGTGTGAAAGGGGCCTAATTGAAGAACCGTAGAGAGGCACAGCAAAGCACAGGGAACCCAATAAACCAAGTGGCTCTTGCAGGGGGCAGCACTACATTTACACAGATCTCAACATCAAACCTAAATCAAGAACCATAGAGTAGAGAGGCATAGCAAAGGACCAAAGGACAGGAAACCCAAATAACCAAGTGGCTTCTGCGGTGGGGGGGGGGACACTACATTTATACAGATCTCTACATCAAACCTAATTGAAGAACCGTAGAGTAGAGAGGCACAGTAAAGAACAGAGAACCCAATCAGCCAAGCCAAGCGCCTCCTGCCGGGGGCAGCGCTACATTTATACAGATCTCTACATCAAACCTAATTGAAGTATCGTAGAGTAGAGAGGCATAGCAAAGAACAGGGAACCCAAATAACCAAGCGGCTCCTGCGAGGGGGCAGCGCTACATTTATACAGATCTCTACATCAAACCTAATTCAAGAACCGTAGAGTAGAGAGGCACAGCAAAGAACAGGGAACCCAATAAACCAAGTGGCTCTTGTGGGGGTCAGCGCTACATTTATACAGATCTCAACATCAAACCTAAATGAAGAACCATAGAGTAGAGAGGCACAGCAAAGGACCAAAGGACAGGGAACCCAAATAACCAAGCGGCTCCTGCGGGGGGGGGGGGGGGGGGGATTTAAAGCTACATTTATACTGATCTCTACATCAAACCTAAATGAAGAACCATAGAGTAGAGAGGCAAAGCAAAGAACAGAGAACCCAATCAGCCAAGCCAAGCACCTCCTGATGGGGGCAGCGCTACATTTATACAGATATCTACATCAAACCTAAATGAAGAACCATAGAGTAGAGAGGCACAGCAAAGTACAGGGAACCCAAATAACCAAGCGGCTTCTTTGAGGGGGGGGTGTACCGCTACCTTTATACGGATCTCTACATCAAACCTAAATGCAGAACTATAGAGTAGAGAGGCACAGCAAAGAACAAGTAGCCCAATCAACCAAGCGGCTCCTGCGGGGGTGGGGGGTGGGGGGGTGGTAGTGCTACATTTATACAGGTCTCTACATCAAACCTAAATTAAGTATCGTAGAGCAGAGAGGCACAGGGGGATTTGGTTTCAGAAAAGAGGATTCCCTCTTGAGGAAGGACAATTAGGAGGTACAGTAATATCAAACAGAAATTTTCCATAGTCTTCATAATTCGACATACCTGTAAACTATAAGGTCCTTTTTATTTCAAGGGCCCTCTGCATCCCAATCTATGCACAGTGGAAAATAGTGTAAGTCCACGCTTTAATAACAACAAGAACATTTTGGAGTAAATTGAAGCCAGAAAATATTAATCGGGAAATATTTGTAAAAGTGAAGTGGAGGAGATATTGGGGTAGAAGGTAGCCCTTGTTATAGGAATCGGACACATCTGGAAAAGATTATTAGGCTGGGCTGTGTTTCATATCACAAACAGGTACTTGGTTGTGCTGGTAGCAGCCGTCTCTGGGTGGGCGAGGGATTAGGCAAAGCTTTGACATGACGGAGAGCCGAGGGACACGGTGCTGACATGTCTCAAACACCACGCTAAGCCTCAGGGGCGAGATCTGAAAAGTAGGCTGAAAAAAAGAAAAGGCCCAAAATATGAAACGATTTATTACGCGGCTGATCTCTAAATCACACCGTTAACAGCCCTATCGAAAATAGTAAACGGCTAAAGGAATGAAATCCTATCGACAGCTGCGGGGGAGGCTTTCAGCAAAACATTCACTTGCTGCTTAAGATGAAAATTGTTTGGGAAAGGACAATGAGGACTGAAGTTTGTACAGGCCACAGAGCCCGCGAGGGAATCTCGCTATTTCAAGGACTTTACATTTATGACATAAATGTATTTCGGTATGCTAAACCAGTTCTGTGTGGATAATATAGGCTTAGCAGTCGTTTTGATGGAAGGCAAAGTGGGACAAATAGTTGAGGCCACCAAAACAGAGGGAGCAACCACTAAAATTCTTAGTAATGAGGGCTGAATTAGAGAAACGTTCTTTTCTTAGAATTTATTTTGAGATATTGTTCTTCTAGGCCAAGCAAAAGAGCCGGGACAAGGGGTCGGCGGGGGGAGGGGGCTGGCTGCCCTTGGCACTGTGGTATCATGTGAGGCTTGGGGACACCACAAGGAAATCGGGGAGGGAGGGGATTTGTGTTGGGAGGGGGGATTTGGGGGGACGGCAAGAGGTAAGAATTGTTTTAGGAGAGGAAATTTGGGGATTTGTGCTAGGAGTGGGGATTTGGGGGGGATTTGTGTTGAGAGCGGAGATGGGAGAAGATGATTTGTGCTAGGATGGGGGATTTGGGGGGTTTGTGCTAGAGAAAGTAATATGGGGGGGGGATTTGTGCTAGGAGGGGGATTTTTTTTGGGGAGATGGATTTGTGCTAGTAGGGGGGATTGGGAGGGAATTTATGCTAGGATGGGGGATTGGGGAGGGAAATTTGTGTTGGGAGGTGGGATTTGGAGTAGGGGGTGAGGATTTGTGCTCAGAGAAATTTGAAGGGTAGGCGATTTTTGCAAGGAAGAGGGATTTTTTTTGAGGGAGGTTGTTGCTGACAAATAATCCTGGGGGGGGATCCTGGTGGGTGCGCAATTTGACATGATTGCCCTGGGCTCTAGATGATCTTGTCCCAGCACTGGCAAGCAATAGCATAGCAGCAAAGCAACTGGTAAAAAAATGTATGGATATAACGGGGCATGCTACTATAAGGGCCACTGATAAGGGTCTGGCACCGTACCTCCTGTATGGGCCCCGGCCCCCTGTTGAGATAATGTGACCAGCTTTCTGGTGCAGGCAGTTCCCCCTCCCTATAGCACAGCTGGCTTCTCCTCCTCTCCCTCCTGTCAACTGTCAGCTGCTGCGGGGCGAGCCACTGAAGGATCGGTATCAGGAATTGCCCCCCCTTCCGCCGCTCCAATCACTCCCTTTCTTGTCCAGGATCCTCTACATCTGCATCTTTGATCCCCCTGTGCTCCCCCTGTCTTTACTATGCTTCAGTTTGTGAATGAACAGGGAGCCTCTGTATAAAGTTCTTCCTGTTCATACTCTAGCAGCTGAGGCTGCAGAGAAAGAATTGGGAATTTGTGTCCTCAATCACTTTCTCTGTCTCAAAATTGGGACATCAGGGATCTGGGGTTTAGACCCCAGCTATTTCACCAAAGTGTCCACCCCCCCTCCCCTGCCAGGCTATTAAAACTTTAAAATATAATTAAGCTAAACCTTAAATTTAACCTAAAACATAATTAAGGGCTCATTCACATTGGTGACAGATTTTATTCCCCTATGCTGCGTACACACGAGCGGACTTTTCAACTGGACTGGTCCGACGGACCGAGTCCGGCGGACAATCCGATCGTGTGCTTCATCGGACCTTCAGCGGACGTTTCCAGTCGAAAATCTGACAGACTTTAGATTTGAAACATGCTTCAAATCTTTCCGACGGACTCGAGTCTGGTCGAAAAATCCCCTCGTCTGTATGCTAGTCTGACGGGCGAAAACCCACGCTAGGGCAGCTATTGGCTACCGGCTGTCAACGTCCTTATTTTAGTCCGGTCGTACGTCATCACGTACGAATCCGTCGGACTTTGGTGTGATCGTGTGTAGGCAAGTCGTTCATTCAAAAGTCCGTCAAAAGTCTGTCTAAAGTCTGTCGGAAAGTCTGTCGGAAAGTCTGTCGGACCAGTCCGGTCGAAAAGTCCACCCGTGTGTACGCGGCATTAGGCTCCAAGATCATGGCAGGTGGTGACTGTAGCCATGAAATTAAGAGACGCTTGCTTCTTGGGAGGAAAGCAATGGCGAACCAAGACAACGTTATAAAAAGCAGAGGCATCACCCTTCCGACAAAGTGCCATATAGTCAAATGGTATGCCCAGAAGTAACCTATGGCTGTGAAAGTTGGACCATAAGGAAGGCTGAACATCAAAGAATTGATGCTTTTGAACTATGGTGTTGGAGAAGACTCTTGAAAGTCCCTCAGACGGCAAGAAGATCAAACCAGTCAATCTTGAAGGAAATCAACCCTGAATATTCACTGGAAGGACAGATCCTGAAGCTTCAACTCAAATACTTTGGCCACCTAAAGCAAATAAAGGACTCATTGGAAAAGACCCCGATGCTGGGAAACATGGAAGGAAAAAGGAGAAGAGGACGACAGAAACAAGATGGATAGATATCATTATCGAAACAATGAACATGGAGTTAAGCAAGCTCCGGGAGGCAGTGGAAGACAGAAAAGCCTGGCGCGCTATGGTCCATGAGGTCACGAAGAGTCAGACACAACTAAACGACTGAACAACAACACATTGGTACTCTGGCCACTTGAATGAGTGATTTGTTCATGTAGTGGGGTCTGGGTCACACACCCTCACCGAGGTTGGAGGTAGGCTGTATGGGGCCCGTGATTTCTAATAGCAGCCCTGGCTACCATAGTTGCAAATGTGTTGTAATAAGATAGAAAAAGTATTTCCAGGAATACTAAATTGCTGAGCTGGTCTTTCTAAGCTAGACTTTCTTAACCCCAGAGGAACATTTGAAATAACTTTCAGGTCTTGGGGAATCCCTGCTAAAACAAGTTTATTGAGGATCAGGGCTAAAAATGCTTCTTGCTATTGTGGCCAGTGGGAAGAATGCCCCTCCTGTGCTATGGTTAGACATGTGGCTGTTATTGCTGTACTCTTCACCACTGGTTTTAACCCTGTAAATGGTGCACCACAGTGTCTCAACAATGTGTATTGCACGTGATTGCACGGCAGTTGTGCTATGGCCCCATTCGCTTGAGTGGGTTGCTTTTGGCGGTGGTACTGCCCACCAAACACAAAAGGGGGATCGTTTTTCTCCTCTCACTATTTTGTATCAACTCCCATCAAAGTTTCAGCACCTCTTGGATGCTTTTTTCTTAATCTGAGATTACATATAGTAGGTGAGAGGTTGAAAAAAGACACAAGTCCAGCAAGTCCAAACTATGTGTGTGATTATATGTCAGTATTACATTGTATATCCCCTGTATGTTGCGGTCGTTTAGGTGCTTATCTAATATTTTTTTGAAACTATCGATGCTCTCCGCTGAGACCACCGCCTGTGGAAGGGAATTCCACATCCTTGCCGCTCTTACAGTAAAGAACCCTCTACGTAGTTTAAGGTTAAACCTCTTTTCTTCTAATTTTAATGAGTGGCCGCGTGTCTTATTAAACCCCCTACCGAAAAGTTTTATCCCTATTGTGGGGTCACCAGTATGGTATTTGTAAATTGAAATCTTATCCCCTCTCAAGCGTCTCTTCTCCAGAGAGAATAAGTTCAGTGCTTGCAAGTTTTCCTCATAACTAATATTCCCCAGACCCTTTATTAGATTTGTTGCCCTTCTTTCTACTCGCTCCATTTCCAGTACATCCTTCCTGAGGACTGGTGCCCAGAACTGGACAGCATACTCCAGGTGAGGCCGGACCAGAGTCTTGTAGAGCCGGAGAATTATCGTTTTATCTCTGGAATTAATCCCCTTTTTAATGCCAATATTCTGTTTGCTTTGTTACCAGCAGCTTGGCATTGCATGCCATTGCTGAGCCTACTATCTACTAGGACCCCCAGGTCCTTTTCCATCCTAGATTCCCCCAGAGGTCCTCCCCCCGGTGAGTAGATTGCATTCATATTTTTGCCACCCAAATGCATTATTTAAAATTTTTCCACATTAAACCTCATTTACCATGTAGTTGCCCACCCCATTAATTTGTTCAGATCTACTTGCAAGGTTTCCACATGCCACGGAGAAGTTATTGCCCTGCTTAGCTTAGTGTCGTCCACAAATACAGAGATTGAACTGTTTATCCCATCCTCCAGGTCGATTATGAATTAATTAAATAGGATTGGTCCCAGCACAGAACCCTGGGGGACCCCACTACCCACCCCTGACCATTCTGAGTACTCCCCATTTATCACCACCCTCTGAACTTGCCCTTGTAGCCAGTTTTCAATCCACGTACTCACCTTATGGTCCATGCCAACGTACCTTACGGATATCGCTCTGGAGATATCATGTGGCCAAATGCTACAAAGGAAGGTGGTGTTGGAAGATGTGAAGAAGAGGGGCGTCCCAAGAAACCATTTAATTTAGGAACACCCCCACCAATCAGTCAATGCACACATTTTGCACGGCATACTTACTTTAGGCCACAGAAATCTGTATCCACCATAACAAGGTTGGTTGCGTTGGCTTCCCAGGCCAAAGATTCCCATTGCTATCTACGAGTTTGTGCCGCACAATGTTCAACTCTAGGCAAACTTTTTATTTTAAAACTATTTATCTCAGTTTCGAAAAAAGGTTACACAGTTACATAGTAGGTGAGGTCGAAAAAAGACACAAGACCATCAAGTCCAACCTATGTGTGTGATTATATGTCAGTATTACCTTGTGTATCCCTGTATGTTGTGGTCGTTCAGGTGCTTATCTAATAGTTTAATGTGATTTTTGTTTTTAGTATGGGATCATCTCATTGATTGCAATGGATGACAATAACAGCTCTTCGTGGTGAATTACCAATGAACACTAAGTCATAAATCTTCGGGACTGACACCAGAGATTCTGCTAGAGGAATGCAGTCCCGGAATGAGTCTTACAGAAGAAGGATGATCTCCTGATTTAATGGATTGACTGACAGAATAAGAACAGAGCAGGTAGGTGAAATGTGACAGAGTTTTCTTCAATCAGAGCTCAGCTTGATGCTGACTAATTACGCTGTAATGGTATTTGTATGCCGCTGCCACTGGCGGAAATTAGCTGACAGCACATCAATATTAATGCTGCTTCTTGCATAGAAATGGCCTGGCAAGCCTCCCAATCAAGAGAGCGGCACCCGTATTGCCAGGAACGTACAGCAAACTTGCTCTTAAAACTGGCAACTAGGCACATTCTGCAACTTCTGTGCTACCTCGCAGCAACCAATCGTATTCAAAGTTCTATTCTGCAACTGTGACCACTCATGCTGGTGGCTTTTTGAATGCATTCTCATGTATTCATGCTGTGCAGGTATGTATAGTGGTGAAAGTTTGTGAATACCTGACTATTTCACCTGTACGAGCTTGTTGGAAATCCCACTCCAAAATGATGGCCCTTATTATGGACTTGCCTACCACCAACCCCCTTTGCCACGTCATCTACCTCTACTCTTCTGGGAAGGCTTTCCACAAGACTTTGCCATTTTATATCTGGACTGTGCCCATTGAGCCAAAAGAAAATTTGTAAGGTCAGGTACTGATGTTGGATGAGAAGACCTGGCTCACAACCAGTGTTTCAGTTCACCCCAAAGGCATAGGCGTAAGAACCAAGGGTGGGCCAAGGCCCACCCTTATCACCCTGTGTGGCACAGATTTCCCCTGCTGCTCGAGCATCCTGTTTCACCCCCCCCCAGACCCCACAACACTGCTGGTCTCCCTCCCCTCCTCTTTTGCTGGCTGCTGCGAGGCTTATTTCAGAATGGAGAGTGGGGAAGGGCCGGTAAATATCATTTACAGGCCCCTTTCCTTTTCTGATCTGTACCAATCACTCACTGCGTTCATTCATAACCGAAGCATAGTAAAACACAGTTTACTATGCTTCAGTTTGTGCATGAACAGGAAGTTGTTCAGCACTTCCTATTCATTCGCTGTCCAGTGCAGCTGAGTCATGCAGAGAAAGGGAGCGGGGAATCTCTCCTCTCAGTCCCTTTCCCCATCTCAAAAATGAGACATCAGGGGGTTGATTTACTAAAGGCGAAGGCATACTTAACAATTTTTTGAGATGGGAATGAGGGACACCTATCAGCAAAAGTATGCAGGCATAGGACACACCCCTTGCCACGCCCCCTTAAAGGAGAATTGTACAAAAAAAAACAAACAAGATTGGTAAAACCCCAAATGCTTTTTATACCACTAATATTCCTTTATATTGGCTTTTGTAATTTACAAATGCAGCAATTTAGAAATCAGATGAAAGGTTTAGGCTCGGTTCACACAGGGGCGACTTGTCAGGCGACCTAGTCGCCTGACAAGTCGCCTCCCGTTCTGTGCTACGGAACCGTTCTAATAGGAGCGACGCAAGTCGCTCCGACTTAGAAAAAGGTTCCTGTACTACTTTGGGGGCGACTTGAGGCGACTTGCATAGACTTCTATGCAGAAGTCGTTTTGCAAGTCGCCTCGGAAGTCGTTTGCAGGTCGCCTCGCTGAGGCGACCTGCAAGTCGTGCCGCCCCTGTGTGAACCGGCACTTAGTGCTGGGAAACACTTTTTGATAAATAAAAAGTGCATTTTATATACAATTATATAGATCAGACCAAAAAGAGGGACAAATGAGGAGGAATGAGGGACAGAGGGACATTGCTCCATATCAGGGACAGTCCCTCGAAATCAGGGACAGTGGGGAGCTATGCAAAGAGTCTGTGCACTTTGAAAAGTGCAGTTGCTCCAGAGCTTGATAAATGAGGTAAAGGTTCAGTTTGCAAAGAATTTCCAATCACGTGCAAGGAAAATAAAAAAGAATGGATTTTTGCTTGCACATGATTGGATGATGGAAGTCAGCAAGGCTCCTCCTCATTTACTAAGCTCTGGAGCAACTGCTCTTGCAGAGTAAAATTGCACTTTGCAAATGCGCAGTCTATTTTTTTTTTTTTGGTTTAGTAAATTCACTCTTTTAAATAAAGTTTAAAATGTATTAAAACATGGATGGTGTCAGTAGAGCAGTGGGCATGTCAGCAGGGCAGAGGTTGGTGTCAGTGTGACAGTGGATGGTTTCAGTCAGTACAGCAGTGGTCTTTGCCAGTAGGGCAGAGATTGGTGTCAGTAGGGCGGTGGATGGTGTCAGCAGTTTTTTATTTTTATTTTACATTTTACAGATTTTTAAATAATTTTTTACAATATTTTGTATTTATTTTTTTTTTTTACTTTTTTTTTTTTTTTTTTTTTTTTTTTAGGAGCACCATTGTGGGGCTTTGGTGAAACACCAAGGGTCACTCTAAACAGACCCCTGGGGGGGGGATTTACTAAAACTGGAGCACTCAGAATCTGCAGCAACTGTGCATGGTAGCCAATCAGCTCCTAACTTCAGTTTATTCAATTAATCTTTGGCAATAAAACCTTGAGGTCAGGTTCACACTGTAACCTGCTGCGGATCGCACAGGAGCACTGTGCGTCCCTGTTCCCCGTTTCAGGGACGGATCAGGGCCGATTCTATGCCTGAATTCGGCCCTGAAACGGAGGCAAAGACGCACAGCGTTTTTGTGCAGTGCACTCCGCAGCCGCAACGGAGGTATGTGAACCGGCTCCATAGGGAGCCAGTCACATTCTCCTGCTATGTGAATTGGATGCGGGGTAGTCCGCATCTAATTCGCATAGGTGTGAACGTGGCCTGAAGCTGGTTTCTATGCAGAGCTGCACCAGATTTTAGTGAATAACCCCCCATAGTTTTTATTGGAGTCCCCATCCAGCACCGCATCATTGCACGTAGGCGCATAAAACTCAGTATAACATACATAAAAACACGCATTAAAGTGGAACTTTCGGCAAAAAGATAGATCACTTCAGGCTGGCTCCTATAGATATGTAAGACATTAAAAATAAGTGCCTATGCTGTTTAAAACCCAGTAATACACTGTCCCACCCTGCTCTGCACATGCTCAGTCACTCTCCATTTTTAGGCACTGCTGAGTTTGTAGAGGCCGATCTGCTGACAGCTTTAAAGTTGATTTAAACCCTCCTATCCTTTATAGCCAAGGAAGCTGCTTCTGTTTGATCTGCAACTGCCATGGTGCTGCACATGTTATGACACCGGGCACTTGATGGTTTTACAGTTTGGTTGAGGATACAAGCAAATGTGACAACTAGCAATCCCTGCTTTCCAGTAATGTAACTGTTTTTTGAAACCATTAAATCGACGGGTTTAGTTCCGCTTTATGATTTACAGCTGTTCAGGGGTTCTGGGCTTCAACAAAATGGCCGCCTCCGGCAAGAAGAAACAGGAGCAATGCTGGCGGCAATTTACAGCACAAACTAATTTTGGTAGCATAATTATTAAGGTGTAATGTATGTTCCTTGCTAAAGAACATTATTTTTCATCACGTTTTTATGAGTAAAGTTCCACTTTAAACAGCAATTCCAGGCAATATGTGTAACAAAAACACAAAGAATTGCTAAAAACCAGAAAATTTCTTCAATTTAGTTTAAAGGGTAAGGAAACTTTCCTACAAAATGTGTCTTTGAAGTTGAACTCCCTGCACAAAATGTTCATTCAAATATGTTCCTTAACAGCCACAAAGGATGTTCATCCACTTTGTTGGCACCAAGTGCCTTTGGAAATCACCTTGTAAAAGTAACCGTGACCTCATCACTGTGCTGCACCAACCTAGCCTGTGCAGAGAGAAGAGGCGTGGGAGGGGCTCAGCAGGCTCCACCCACTGCAGGCTGTCTGCAGAAAACTACAGGAGGGGGGGCGGAGACAAGACCAGTCATCCTGCACAAGGAGGGAGAGCAGAAGTGAGCGGTCTTTATTACAGGAAAGTCTCACACTGGATTACTGCACAGATCTGGAAGAAATGGTCAAAGCACATCAAGATTCACAAAGAATACACATGACTCGCCTTTAGACAATATTTTCTTATCATAAAGTTCGGCTTTAACAGGTAACGAAGGGCTAGGAAGTCATGAGGTATAAGGCCCCCCCCCCCCCCCCCAAAAAAAAAGCATTCTGCATTAAACATAGTAAAGTCTTACCTTTATGTGGAGCTTTATGTGTGTTCTTAGGGTAATCAGAGCATCAAAACATTATCTTCAAATCTAAAGAACAAAATAATACATATTAAAAATGGGTTGTGCTTTCATATACAGGCAGAACGTGAAACTATAAGAAAATCAGATTAAACATAAAATACAAGCCAAAGACAATGATTACCAGTCTGCATTCAAGTCTAATTTCCTTCTTTATTATGGTGTTCTGTCCCGCATATTACTTTGCCCCATCTTCCTATGTGCTCTGGAAGTCTAGCCACGTGATTGGACGGGTCAGCCCACAAGGTCACCCGGCAATGCAGCTAGGAGGTGGCTCTAGCAGTGGGAGGGGCTTACAATTTGAGCCTACTTGCTGTGTACACGGTAACATATGGCACAGTCCCTGTATCCAATTTTTTTTTACAGAGGAACTACACTCACCTTTACTCCAGTGATTTTATCTGTTGGGTAAAGTTCCGTTTTAATTACTGAGCAGAAAGTAGGAGTCTAACAGGGGTCTGAGGTCTGTAACGTACAGGGACAGTGGAGTGGGACATGGGAGTGCTTACCAGACAGGTCAGTAATCAGTCCAACAAAAAATCCCCCCCTCCATAAGCCTAAATCCCCTCCAATCCCCTCCACAGATCTCCCTCCCCCTAGTACAGCTCCTCCCTCTTGTACAGTTTGTCACCCCCAGTACAGATCTTCCCCCAGTATAGCTCTTCACCCCCAATACAGATCTTCCCCCCAGTATAGCTCTTCACCCCCAGTACAGATCTTCCCCAAAGTATAGCTCTTCACCCCCAGTACAGATCTTCCCCCCAGTATAGCTCTTCACCCCCATTATAGCTCTTCACCCCCAGTACAGATCTTCCCCTTAGTATAGCTCTTTACTCCCAGTACAGATCTTCCCCCCAGTATAGCTCTTCACCTCCAGTACAGATCTTCCTCCCAGTATAGCTCTTCACTCCCAGTACAGATCTTCCCCCCACTATAGCTCTTCACCTCCAGTACAGATCTTCGCCCCAGTATAGCTCTTCACTCCCAGTACAGATCTTCCCCCCACTATAGCTCTTCAACTCCAGTACAGACCTTCCCCCCAGTATAGCTCTTCACTCCCAGTACAGATTTTCCCCCCACTATAGCTCTTCACTCCCAGTACAGATCTTCCCCCCAGTATAGCTCTTCACCCCCAGTACAGATCTTCCCCCCAGTATAGCTCTTCACTCCCAGTACAGATTTTCCCCCCACTATAGCTCTTCACCTCCAGTACAGATCTTCCCCCCAGTATAGCTCTTCACCCCCAGTACAGATTTTCCCCCAGTATAGCTCTTCACCCCAGTACAGATCTTCCCCCCCCAGTATAGCTCTTCACCCCCAGTACAGATCTTCCCCCCAGTATAGCTCTTCACCTCCAGTGCAGATCTTCCCCCAGTATAGCTCTTCATCTCCAGTACAGATCTTCCCCTCAGTATAGCTCTTCACCCCCAGTACAGATCTTCCCCCCAGTATAGCTCTTCACCCCAGTACAGATCTTCCCCCCAGTATAGTTCTTCACTCCCAGTACAGATCTTCCCCCCCAGTATAGCTCTTCACTCCCAGTACAGATCTTCCCCCCAGTATAGCTCTTCACCTCCAGTACAGATCTTCCCCTCAGTATAGCTCTTCACTCCCAGTACAGATCTTCCCCCCACTATAGCTCTTCACCTCCAGTACAGATCTTCCACCCAGTATAGCTCTTCACCCCCAGTACAGATCTTCCCCCCAGTATAGCTCTTCACCTCCAGTACAGATCTTCCCCTCAGTATAGCTCTTCACACCCAGTACAGATCTTCCCCCCACTATAGCTCTTCACCCCCAGTACAGATCTTCCCCCCAGTACAGATCTTCCCCCCAGTATAGCTCTTCACCCCAGTACAGATCTTCCCCCCAGTACAGATCTTCCCCCCAGTACAGATCTTCCCCCCAGTATAGCTCTTCACCCCCAGTACAGATCTTCCCCCAGTACAGATCTTCCCCCCAGTATAGCTCTTCACCCCCAGTACAGATCTTCCCCCCAGTATAGCTCTTCACCCCCAGTACAGATCTTCCCCCCAGTATAGCTCTTCACCCCCAGTACAGATCTTCCCCCAGTATAGCTCTTCATCTCCAGTACAGATCTTCCCCTCAGTATAGCACTTCACCCCCAGTACAGATCTTCCCCCCAGTATAGCTCTTCACCCCCAGTACAGATCTTCCCCCCAGTATAGCTCTTCACCCCCAGTACAGATCTTCCCCCCAGTATAGCTCTTCACCCCCAGTACAGATCTTCCCCCAGTATAGCTCTTCACCCCCAGTACAGATCTTCCCCTCAGTATAGCACTTCACCCCCAGTACAGATCTTCCCCCCAGTATAGCTCTTCACCCCCAGTACAGATCTGTCCCTCTGTCCCTCTTTCTTCCTCATTTGTCCCTCATTTTGGTCTTATCTGTATAGTTGTATATAAAATGCACTTTTTATCTTACATATAGCTAAACCCTTCATCCAATTTCTAAATTGCTGCATTAAAAGCCAATATAAAGAAATAGTAGTGGTAAAAAAAGCACTTGTGAATTTAATTAACCTTTTTTTTGGTGTTAATTCTCCTTTAAGGGGGTGTGGCAGGGGGCGTGCCCTATGCCTACATACACTTGCCAGTGGGTGTCCCTCATTCCCATCTCAAAATGTTAGGAGGTATGCACAATGGGAGCGAACCTATGTGCCGAACGATCAGCGGGGGCGGGCGGACATCGGGTCCCGCTGCGTAGAATCAAAGTGGGAGAGAGCCACCGCCCCGAACGAACAGTGGGTGCTGGTGGACATTGGGTCCACAGGACAACCTGATCGGCTCCTGCTGTGTAGAATCACAATGGGGGCGAACCGCCACGCTGAATGATCAGCGGGTGCCGGCGGACATCGGGACCATGGGACAACCTAAACGGCTTCCGCCGTGTAGAATCACAGTGGGAGCAAGCCGCCACACCGAACCAACAGCGGGTGCCAGCGGACATCGAGTCCACGGGACAACATGATCGGCTCCCGCTCTGTAGAATCACAGTGGGAGCGAACCGCCGCGCCAAGCGATCAGCGGGTGCCGGTGGACATCGGGTCCATGGGACAACCTGAACGGCTCCCGCTGTGTAGAATCACAGTGGGAGCGAACCACTGCGCCAAGCGATCAGCAGGTGCCGGCGGACATTGGGTCCATGGGACAACCTGAACGGCTCCCGCTGTGTAGAATCACAGTGGGAGCGAACCACTGCGCCAAGCGATCAGCAGGTGCCGGCGGACATCGGGTCCACGGGACAACCTGATCAGCTCCCGCTGTGTAGAATCACAGTGGGAACGAACCGCTGCGCCGAACGATCAGGGCGGTGAGGGCGGAGATCGGGACAACATGAACGGCTCCCGCTGTGTAGAATCACAGTGGGAGAGAGTCGCCGCCACCGCTCACTCACGCCCACTACTCGGAAGTGCAGGATCAGGTATGATACCCTGTTTCCCCGAAAATAAGACCTAGAGTGACTCTCAGCGATGGCTGCAATATAAGCCCTACCCTCCAAATAAGCCCTACCCTGAAAATAAGACCTACAAGGACTTTAACTAGGGCTTATTTGGGGGGTAGGTCTTATATTGCAGCCATCACCGACAATCACGCTAGGTCTTATTTTCGGGGAAACGGGATATATACGTGATCCTGCGTAGTGCGGCCGCCCTGTAGCAGCAGAACTCCTATAGGGTGATTGGCAACGGGTTTAAAGAAGTTTCGTTTTCGGGTGAATGCTTCCTTATAGAGATGAGTTTACTAGTATAAGCTATTATAGGAATAAAGGGTGTCCTGTCGGAGATCTTCCTTGTCATCGGTTCCTGGAAGTCCAGGCGGTAACATCATGAGCAGCAAAGCTCTGGAGTAGGAAAAACCGGCTATTCTCGATATGCCGGCAATGACATTAACGAATAGCACAGAGCATAAAAACGATCATTATTCATAGCACTGAAGTGATCAGATTACCACTTGACATTAACAATAAGAAAGACATGAGCTTCTAATATTACACTTTATAGCTGATGGGATCACCACTTCACACTGATAGGCAAACCATGTGCGCTCCTATTACACAGCTGTCAGTGGTCCTGAATAATAGAAATATGGCAATTTGATGGCGGTTTCTGGGCCCGACAAGAAAAATACGCAGTGACAACGAGCAATACATCCATTACCAATGACATGTGTTAATGAAACGGATGTAAACATGGATGATTTCAGCTTTTGTGCAATGTCTGGGTGATCGATCGAACGCTGATCACAACAATGACATTGAGAGATAGATGCTTTAACCCGTTGACGCTGGCGCAACACACAATGAGTATTGAACACGTCACCATTTTTCTAGGTAAATATACACGATATTGTCAAAAGTATTGGGACACCCGCCTAATTTCTTCATTAAATGTAGGCCAATATATATTCTGCTGCCTCTGAGCCAATGAGGAGGGAGAGAGCTGAGAGTGCTTGCTCTCGTGCACAGCACTGGATCTAGATCGGGCTCAGATAAGTGATATTAAAAGGCTAGTTGTTTTTTTTTTTTTTAAATAACATATACACTATATTGTCAAAAGTACATGAACTTTAATGGCATCCCAGTCTAAAGCTGGCCACACACTATATGAAAAAAATCGGCCGGAATTTGGTCATTTGGCCAGTTCGTTCGTTTTTCGGCCAGTTAACCGCTTCACACCCCCCCCGGAAGATTTTACCCCCTTCCCGACCAGAGCACTTTTTGCGCTTCGGCACTGCGACGCCTTAACTGACAATTGCGCGGTCGTGCGACGTTGCACCCAAACAAAATTGACGTCCTTTTTTTCCCCCACAAATAGAGCTTTCTTTTGGTAGTATTTGATCACCTCTGTTGTTTTTCTATTTTTTGTGCTATAAACAAAAAAAAGAGCGACAATTTTGAAAAAAATTTTTTTTACTTTTTGCTATAATTAATATCCCCCAAAAATATATAAAAAAAACGAATTTCTTTCTCAGTTTAGGCCGATATGTATTCTTCTTCGTTTACAAAATAGGGAATATTATTATTGGCATTTTTATTAAAATTTTTTTTTTTTTTTACGGCAATCTGCGATTTTCATTGTGAATGCGACATTATGGCGGACACATTGCACACTTTTGACACTATTTTGGGACCATTGTCATTTATACAGGGATCAGTGCTATAAAAACGCACTGGTTACTGTGTAAATGACACTGGCAGGGAAGGGGTTAAACACTAGGGGCGATGAAGGGGTTAAGTGTGTCCTAGGGAGTGATTCTAACTGTGGGGGGGAGGGGCTACCACTGACATGACAGTGATCACAGCTCCCGATGACCGAGAGCAGTGGATCTCTGTCATGTCACTGGGCAGAATGGGGAAATGCCTTGTTTACATAGGCACCTCCCCGTTCTGCCGCTCCGTGACAAGATGGCGGGCAGCCGGGGGACATCGAGTCCGCAGGACCCGCGGGCATGATCACGGAGCACACAATGCCGCATCTTAAAGGGCACATACCTGTACGCCCATTTGCGCAGCCGTGCCATTGTGCTGACATATATCATCGTGCGCTGGTCGGCAAGCGGCTAAAGTAATTGTAAAGGTTCGTTTTTTTATTTTTTTAAAATTACAAGCATGTTATACTTACCTCCTCTGTGCAAGGGTTTTGCACAGAGTGGCTCTGATCCTCCTTTTTTGGGGTCCCCAGCGGCTCTCCTGGCTCCTCCTCTTCTTGAGTGCCCCCACGGAGTGCCACTTTCCCTGGGGGCACTCGTGCGGGCGTGCTCCCAAGTCCTGCTGCTGCATCCATTGACGCAGACAGAGGAACTCCGGCCCCGCCCCCGGTTCCCGTGTCACTGGATTTATAGCAGCGGGAGCCAATGGTTCCTGCTGCTATCAATCTATCCAATGAGGACCAGAGACAGCGGATGGAGCTGGTGTGCTTGTTCTCCTTTCTGGAAAGATCGGGTCCAGGTAAGAAAAAGGGAGGCTCTGGGAGGGGGGATGGGGGCTGCACCACAAAAGTTTTTACCTTAATGCATAGAATGCATTAAGGTGAAAAACCTTGAGTCTTTACAACTCCTTTAAAAAACTTTATTTATTGTCAGTATCAGTAGGTTTTTGTGTTTTAGGTATGATAAAAAAAAAAGCAAAACACACACTATTGTTTCTGGGGTTCTGCGAGTAACAGGCCCCTTTCACACTGATGGACTGATCGGGTCCGCCTGTCAGTTTTTCAGCCAGATCCAATTGGACCATCCATTGCTCTCTAGGGAGTCTGCTAAAAACAGTCGGATGGGGATCCAACAGATCGGATGACAGTCAGATAGAAATGGACAGGCGGTCTGTTTCCATCCGACCGCCCCATAGAGGACCCCATAGAGGACGGCGGACCTGTCATCCACCTGCTCAGCGGGGATCAGCGGACAGGTTCGCTGCTGAAAGGGGCCTCGTTGAAAGTCCTGGCAGGGATTTTGCAAGTACTATTGAAAGTCCTGGCAGGGAATAATCAAGTATCATTGGAAGTACTGGCAGAGATTCTGCGAGTACCATTGGAGGTCTTGGTAGGGATTTTGTGAGTACCATTGGAAGTCCTGGCAGAGAATTGGCATGTACAATTGAAAGTCCTGGCAGGGAATGATCAAGTACCATTGGAAATACTGGCAGGGATTCTGTGAGTACCATTGGAGGTCTTGGCATGGTGTTTTTGTGAATACCATCAGAATGCATGGCAGGGAATTGGCGAGTACCATTGACAGTCCTTCCAAGGATTCTGCAAGTACCATTGGAAGTCCTGGCAGGGAATTGGCAAGTACCAGTGAAAGTCCTGGCAGGGCATTTGCCACTGCCATTGAAAGTCCTGGCAAAGGAATTTGCGAGTACCATTGAAAGTCCTAACAAGGAGTATGCGAGCGCCATTGAAACTCCTGACAGGGAAGTTGCTAGTACCATTGGAAGTACTGGCAGGGGATTTGTAACATTGAAAGTCCTGTCAAGGAATTCATGAGTACCACTGCAAGTACTGGAAGGGAATTTGTGAGTACCATTGCAAGTACTGGCATGGATTTTGTGAGTACCATTGCAAGTACTGGCATGGGTTTTGTGAGTACCATTGCAAGTACTGGCATGGGTTTTGTGAGTACCATTGCAAGTACTGGCATGGAGTTTGTAAGTATCGTTGCAAATACTGGCATTGAGTTTGTGAGTACCATTGCAAGTACTGGCAGTGATTTTGCGATTACCATTTGAAGTACTGACATGGATTTTGTGAGTACCATTGCAAGCACTGGCATGGAGTTTGTGAGTACCATTGCAAGTACTGGCATGGAGTTTGTGAGTACCATTGCAAGCACTGGCATGGAGTTTGTGAGTACCATTGCAAGTACTGACATGGATTTTGTGAGTACCATTGCAAGCACTGGCATGGAGTTTGTGAGTACCATTGCAAGTACTGGCATGGAGTTTGTGAGTACCATTGCAAGTACTGGCATGGAGTTTGTGAGTACCATTGCAAGTACTGGCAGTGATTTTGCGAGTACCATTTGAAGTACTGGCAGTGATTTTGCGAGTACCATTTGAAGTACTGGCAGGGTTTCTATGCGTACCATTAAAAGTACTGGCAGATATTAAGGTAGTACCATTGGAAGTCCTGGCAGGGAATTGGCAAGTACCGCTGAAAGTCCTGGCAGGGAATTTGCCACAGCCATTGAAAGTCCTGGCAAAGGAATTTGCGAGTACCATTGAAAGTCCTGACGAGGAGTTTGCGAGCGCCATTGAAACCCCTAGCAAACCCCTTGAAACCCCTTTCTATTGCTCGGTTTGAACTTTAGCAAGTTGTCTTAACCACGTCTAGATGCCTAAATGCATTGAGTGATTAGCTGATTAGCAATTTGTGTTACCAAGCAATTATATGGGTGTACCTAATAAAGTGGTCGGTGAGTGTATTTAAAACAGCAGCCCAGGGGTTCCAAAAAGAAGGATTCCGAAAAAAATGATAAACTGGAATTTGAGGTTTCTACACCTTGGGACACGTCCACCCAGGGCCAGGACAAGGGGTGGGCAGGAGGGGTTTATGGTTTATTGCATGGATGGAGCCACCCTGACCCTAACCCTAAGGAAAGGGGGGCGCAGTTGGGCATCTTCTTTGCCCATGGGCGCTGGATGACCTTGTCCTGGCACTGTGTCCACCAAATACACAGCATGGATCCGGTGGAGGCACCACCTCTGAAGCAGTTGGGAGAAGCATCAGGGACATAGTCTGCAATTCTGTTAGGTACCAGCGCCAAATTCTCACTTATCTTAATGGCACCGATGGAAAATAAGACTGCTTGCTATGGGCAATACAGGTAGTTCTACTTGGGCCCCCCCGAGTGATATCATTAGTAATGGATAAAAGGAAAGGTTCAATAATAGTCCATCCTATTAGATGTCTACCTCATCTAAATGCAGGTGATAGGTCCACTTTAATTCAGGATGAATTACACTGCTCCGCACGGTGCCAGAGACATATCTTGCCTAAATGGAGAAATGCAATTATGATCCCTCAAGTCCCAACAGTGATTTCTTCCCACAAATGGACACTGTCTGAGAGCTGTTAGAAGGGAACTAAGCCAGGCAAAAGGGTCAGCAATCTTTCTGGATATTACGAGTCCCCAGAGCTAACAGCTGTAGATTGTTTGTCTATAAGGTTCCCTTACTCTGCAAAATATGGGGCATTCGTTTAAATTTACATTCGCACATTTTTTTATTTTTTTTTAGTCTACTATTACTGCTAAGACCAGGGGATTATTTTTTTTCTTTTTCTTTTCTTTTTTTTGGGGGGGTTTTTGGACGATGAAGTCAAGTCTCTCTGTGGGTAACACAGGAATGTAATATCGGCGCTCGTGCAGGACATTACATATGGTTCTTGCAGAAACCAATTACTCCCCTGCAGAGCTGACACTCTAATTTTTGTGCCTAATGAAAAAAAAAAAAAAGGGAATAAAAGAAGTTGCCCAAGAGCAGGAGAGATTGGCGCTGGGCTTTTGCAGTGACCTTGCTATTAAACTGCCCCACACTGTGCCGAAATCGACACAAGTTCAGGCTCCGTTTCCTGCCTCGGTCATTTACGCTCAGTGTGATCGGAGGAAGGCGCATTTTATTTTTGTGCTTTATGTAGACAGGGAAGGCTGTTTATACTAAATTAATGTGAAAAAATATCCGCTTTAGTTAAGTTAAAGCAATTACGTACAAAAAAAATGTGGACTTAGCTAAGTAGAACTTTTAAAAAAAAAAAAAAGTTGGACAGAAAAAAAAAAAAAAAAAATTAAGAGAATAAGCACCAGCAGCTGTAGAAAATTAAACGGTCGGGGGGATTTAAGAGATAATTAACTTACAAATGTCATCCCATATCAGGCCCAGGGCGAGAGAGGAATATGCCGCACTTGGAGTAATTGATGTCATGTAGAAACAAGAGACCTAGCCAGACATGCCCTCATACGTGTAATGGGATTTTACTAGCTCAGGGTAGCGGAGCCGATATTATAATCACTACGCCACTAACACGACCAATTGTTGCTTTTGCTCTTCATACACATTCCAAATCAATGATTCTCGATGGCAGACTTCCTTGAGGCGCTTGGCTCCTATAACACGGCACAGCGGATCCCGGATAACACGGCACTTTGTGGTCTGGGCATCATGGCACTGCTGGGGATTGTGTACCAGGGCACTAAATCTGGAGGCGGGGGGGGCATGACATTTATTGCGATGATGTGAGCGCACTAAACTTCCAATTGCTAGCCGGCTCCTAAGCTTTAAGCTTGACCTCCTATTCCATAGCTCCCAACTGTCCCTGATTTCGAGGCACTGTCCCTGATTTCGAGGGACTGTCCCTGATTTCCAGGGACTGTCCCTGATTTCGAGGGAATGTCCCTCTTTCCTCCTCATTTGTCCCTCATTTTGGTCTGATCCATATAGTTGTAAATAAAATGCACTTTTTATCTTTCAAAAAGTGTTTCCCATTGCTAAACCTTTCATCCAAACTCTAAATTGCTGCATTTATCAATTTTAAAAGCCAATATAAAGCAATAGTAGTGCTAAAAAATAGTCCTTATGGATTTAAATAACTTTTTTTTGGGGGTTAATTCTCCTTTAAGGGGGTGTGCCAGGGGGGCGTGTCCTATGCCTACATATGTTTGCAAGTAGGTGTCCCTTATTCCTATCTGGAAATGCTGGGAGGCAGGGGCGTTGCTAGGTCTACAAAAGATCTGGGGCTAGAGCCCATAGCAGCGTAGTAAAGAAAGTAAAGAAAGTCATACGGCGAGCATACACATGTATATACAGTAATATACGTGTGTGTGTGTGTGTGTGTATCCACAGAGAGCCCCCCACTTACATCAGGGTCCCCAGAGAGCCCCCTTACATCAGGGTCCCCAGAGAGCCCCCCTTATATCAGGTTCCCCAGAGAGCCTCCTCCTTACATCAGAGTCCTCAGAGAGCCTCCCCCTTTCATCAGGGTACCCAGAGGGCCCCCCACTTACATCAGGGTCCCCAGAGAGCCTCTCCCTTGCATCAGGGTCCCCAGAGAGCCCCCCTTACATTAGGGTCCCCAGAGAGCCTCTCCCTTGCATCAGGGTCCCCAGAGAGCCCCCCACTTACATAAGGGTCCCCAGAGAGCCTCCCCTCCCCTTGGGGACCCCTGCAGAGACTCGGGGCTATTGGCCCCAGATTCGGGGCTATAGCCCCAAAAGCCACCCCCTAGCGACGCCCCTGCTGGGAGGTATGCTTTTGGCACATTTTGTTCAGGCCTGCACGGCCGGCAAGCTGTCCCCATGAGATAGAAAGTGTCTGGAAATTAATTTACCTGGCTGGCATAGTGATGGGAATCCGAATGGGGCAACTACACTGCAATTCAGTGTCTGGTTAGATCTTCCATACAGGGGGGAGATTTACTAAGGCTGGTGCACTCAGAATCTGGTGCAGTTGTGCATGGTAGCCAATCAGCTTCTAACTTCAGCTTGTTCAAGTAAGCTTTGGCAATAAAACCTGGAAGCTGATTGATTTCTATGCAGATGTGAGCCTGATTTTGCATTCTCCAGCTTTAGTAAAATAAATCCCACAGTGCCTTGAAAAAGTATTCATACCTCTTGAAACTTTCCACATTTTGTCATGTTACAGCCGAAAACGTAAATGTCTTTTATTGGGATTTTATGTGATAGACCAACACAAAGTGGCACATAATTGTGAAGTGGAAGGAAAATGATAAATGGTTTTCTGCATTTTTTACAAATAAATATGTGAAAAGTGTGGGAGGGCATTTGTATTCAGCCCCCTTAAAGGTCCATTCACACAGGGGCAACTTTGGATCCGACTTCAAGTCGCCCCTAGTCGTCGCAAGTCGCGCTAGATGAAAAAAATCAATGTAAGTGAATGGATCCGTCTTAATGCACACTACTGAAGTCGCTCCGACTTCAGAAAAGGTTCCTGTACCCATTGATTTCAATGGAAGTTGCCTCCAAGTCGGATCCCCTGTCTTAACTGAAGTAACTTTCCAGGAAGTAAAAATAGTTCTCTAGGCAAACCCCTCCCTCCCACAGAGCTGATTATTATGTGATTGGCCACTGGCAAAGTCCCCTGTCCTGGAGGCAACTTCAAGTTGCTTGTAAGTTGCCCCAAGTCGCGCTGTGATTCACACTCAAGTCGTGTCCAAGTTGCGTCCCAAAGTCGCGCTGGAAGTCGTGTTGCCCCAGTGTGAATGGACCCTCACTCTGAAACCCCTAATTAAAATCTAGTGGAACCAATTGCCTTCAGAAGTCACCTAATTAGTAAATAGAGTCCATCTGTGTGTGATTAAATCTCAGTATAAATACAGCTGTTCTGTCAAGCCCTCAGAGGTTTGTTAGAGAACCTTAGTGAAAAAACTACATCATGAAGGTCAAGAAACACACCGGACAGGTCAGAGATAAAGTTGTGGAGAAGTATAAAGCAGGGTTAGGTTATAAAAAAAATATCCCAAGCTTTGGACATCTCACGGAGCTCTGCTCAATCCATCACCTGAAAATGGAAAGAGTATGGCACAACTGCAAACCTACCAAGACATGGCCGTCCACCTAAACTGACCGGCCAGGCAAGGAGAGCATTCATCAGAGAAGCAGCCAAGAGGTCCATGGTAACTCTGGGGGAGCTGCAGAGATCCACAGCTCAGGTGGGAGAATCTGTCCACAGGACAACTATTAGTCGTGTTCTCCACAAATCTGCCCTTTATGGAAGAGTGACAAGAAGAAAGACATTGGTGAAAGAAAGTCATAAGAAGTCCTATTTGCAGTTTGCGAGAAGCCATGTGGGGGACACAGCAAACATGTGGAAGAAGGTGCTCTGGTCAGATGAGACCAAAATTAACCTTTTAGGCCTAAAAGCAAAACGCTATGATGTGTCGGGGAAAACCCTGAACACACCATCCCCACTGTGAAACATGGTGGTGGCAGCATCATATTGTGGGGATGCTTCTCTTCAGCAGGGACAGGGAAGCTGGTCAGAGTTGATGGGAAGATGGATGGAGCCAAATACAGGGCAATCTTAGAAGAAAATCTGTTAGAGTCTGCAAAAGAAATGAGACTGGGAAGGAGGTTCATCTTCCAGCAGGACAACGACCCTAAACATACAGCCAGAGCTACAATGGAATGGTTTAGATCAAAGCATAGTCATGTGTTAGAATGGCCCAGTCAAAGTCCAGACCTAAATCCAATTGAGAATCTGTGGCAAGACTTGAAAATTGCTGTTCACAGACGCTCTCCATCCAATCTGACAGAGCTTGAGATATTTTGCAAAGAAGAATGGGCAAAAATGTCCCTCTCTAGATGTGCAAAGCTGGTAGAGACATCCCCAAAAAGACTTGCAGCTGTAATTGCAGTGAAAGGCGGTTCTACAAAGTATTGACTCAGGAGGGCGCTATACAAATGTACCCCACACTTTTCACATATTTATTTGTAAAAAAAAAAAAGGAAAACCATTTATCATTTTCCTTCCACTTCACAATTATCTGCCACCAGACAAAGCAAGGTCCATAAAGACATGGATGAGCGAGTTTGGGGTGGAGGAACTTATCTGGCCTACACAGAGTCCTGACCTCATCCAGATAGAACACCTTTGGGATGAATTAGAGTGGAGACTGTAAGCCAGGCCTTCTCGTCCAACATCAGTGCCTGACCTCACAAATGCGCTTCTGGAAGAATGGTCAAACATTCCCATAGACACACTCCTAAACCTTGTGGACAGCCTTCCCAGAAGAGTTGAAGCTGTTATAGCTGCAAAGAGAGGGCCAACTCCATATTGAACCCTACGGACTAAGACCGGGATGCCATTAAAGTTCATGTGGGTGTAAAGGCAGGTGTCCCAATACTTTTGGTAACATAGTGTATGTTATAATTACCTGCTCCACTCACAGAGCAGCTCTGATCCTCCTCTTCTCAGGTCCCACACCAGTACTCCTCCTTCCAAGATTTTGAGTCCTTAGATCCATAAATGCATTAAAATAGAAGTATTCTGTAGGATTCTCTCTTTTTTTTGTGAATCATACTTACCTAGCTGAATTCTGCATCAGTCCCCCTGCCGGCTCTTACACTGAGAATTGAGCGATCAAACATCACCAACTGCTCGGTTCTCACAGCTCAATGAGCAGAGAGCTGCAGACTGTCAGTCACCAGCTCTGCCCCCCCCCCCCCCCCCGCTCACTGGATCACTGGGCTGTGGAGGGGCAGGATCCTTCCGGGGCCTGGACTGGCTCTGTGTCGTCAGCTGACAATGGGCTTCAGCCTGCTGTCTGCTGAAAATGGGTCACAGGTGTAAGTGGCGGCTCATGGGTTTTTGTTTGGGGGGGGGCAGCACCTCAAAGCCCAAAATCCACCCCCCCCTGCACTCGCTGTCTGCTCGGTCCACTCAGCCCATCTAGGCGACGAGCATTGGGCGGCGGTGGGGATCAGGCTGCAGCGGGCATCAAGCATCAGGTAGCGGCTTCTGTGTCTTCTCCTCCTCCCTCCCCCTCGCTACCGCCGTGCGTCTCCTCCCCTCCTCCTAGGCGTCCAGTAGGATCGCCTATCCTTTCAGACAATCGGGTGATGGGTATCAGACCCGCTGTCCTGATTGGCCGGACGGAGGATTAGTGTTGCAATAGCGAATATTCATTCACAGTTGTAACAGCTGGGATGGCTCGTAGTGCAATACTCTGCGCCATGAGCCCACCTTATTTTGAAGCCTTTTAGAGCCTCTGGCTCTGATCGGGTGCTGCAAACCCCCCCGCCGCTGTAATTCATGCGCCCGGTGTCCTGAAAGGGGCTGGACGCATGAATACATAGCTCCCAACTGTCCCTGATTTGGATGGACTGTCCCTGATTTGGAGCAATGTCCCTCTGTGCCTCATTCCTCCTCATTTATCCCTCATTTTGGTCTGATCTATATAGTTGTATATAAAATGCACTTTTTATCTTTCAAAAATTGTTTCCCAGTGCTAAGGCTGGATTCACACCTAGGCATTTTTAGTGCTTTTTGCATTTTGCAGATTTGCACTACAGCCCATTTAACATGGTTTCCTATGGAACACGATCTGTAGTGCAAATCTGCAAAATGCAAAAAGCACCAAACATGCCATAGGTGTGAATCCGGCCTTAACCTTTCATCCAAATTATAAATTGCTGCATTTGTACATATAAAGGAATAGCAGTGGTAAAAAAAAGTCCCTTGTGGATGTAATTAACCTTTTTTTTTTTTTTGGGTTAATTCTCCTTTAAGGGGGTGTGGCAGGGGGTGTGTCCTGTGCCTACATACATTTACTAGTAGGTGTCCCTCTTTTTCATATTAAAATGTAGGGAGGTATGGTGGCGGCGATGGATAGAGTGTGAAAAGGGGGTGGCGGCTGTGGATAGAAGGGGGGGGGGGGGGCGGCGCTCGGGTGCCCCTATTGGACCAGGCGGTGGCTGACAGGGGTGCAAAACGAACTGCACTACTGTGATCCACAAGAGAAGTACACCCAAAGAAGCTTTAAAAAAAATACTTCTGTCTTTAAAACCACTTCAAACTGTATCTAAAGGCATTTTTTCTTGTTGGATAGAGTATGAGGATGGTTAAAACTCCTTTTCTTTTTTCTTTTTTTTTTTGCCATCTGTGTCTCATTAGGTAGATTTCCCTTCACTTCCTGTCCCATAGCCTCAGGGAGGGCGAGTTTATTTTAGAAATTGTTTAATAGGATATTAGGGTAACAGAATCAGACGAAGGTTCCAGCAGGGAGAAAGTGGCCATCAATATTTTGCTGTGCAAATGAACATTTTTTTTTTTTCATTGCTTCATTGGCAGCGTTATATATCCCCTAATTAGTCTTTAGGTGTAAGCCACCCCTGCAGATGTTTGGATTTTTTTAAATTTTTTTTTAATATGTTGGTGTAAAGTCCAATGATGTGGAGCAATCCATGGCAATCAAATCCCTCCATTTCCCCTTTCAACAGATGAGCTCAGTCCAATCAATGAAGAATGATTTCCTGGATTGGTTGTTATGGGTCAGTTTCATATAATAATAAAAAAAAATAAAAAAAATAAAAAAGTAAAAAAGTAAAAAAAAACCCCACAAAATTCACTACAAGTAAAGTTAATCATGTCCTTTTAAATACTTCCCCACGTGTCTGCATTTCTGAAAAATAAATTCAACAAACGTTTTGTCACTTTACAGAGCCGCGGGGCTGACAACGAGAAGTAGAGTTTATTATCTTCTCCTTGTATAAACACGATTTGCTTTTATGAAAGCGTTTAATTGAACCACTACATTTGAAATTAAAAGCAGTCATTTTTCACCCGGCGCTGTCGACAAGCGAACAAGGAAAAAACTCTTCAAAACTTAACGGCAAGCAGCTCAAACTACCATCTCGTTGTGATCAATCAGATAAATAAAAAAAAAAAAAAGGAAGTAAAAAAAAAATTAATTAGGTGTTGAGTCAGTAAAGCGTTTCTAGCTACTGGTGGAAAATTGTAATAATATACCAATGAGAGAAAAAAAAAAATTAATTATAAACTGAGGCTAAACAATGGGAATGGAGGATGAAAGAAAGTCAGAGGACATCCACACTTCACAGGCCAACAAGAGGAAGCAATGTACTTTAACTTTCTGCAACAAGAAAGAGCGACGCGTTTTAATATTAAATTGTTTGACTTTGTTACTCCCCCATTTTATTTTTTTTTTACCAAATGGCAGTATATATAAAATTATAATTTGAACCCTTTCATGCCTAAGCTTATTTGTTGCTTACAGGTTAAAATCCGTATATTTTTTGCTAGAAAATTACTTAGAACCCCCCCCCCAAACATTATATATATTTTTTAGCAAAGACCCTAGAGAATAAAATGGTATTTGTTGCAATACCTTTAACCTTTAACCTGGTAACCGTTCCATTTTTTTATAGCGTCCCTATGAAGATTTTTAGGTACCGTAGTTTGTCACCATTCCACGAGCGTGCACAATTTCAAAGCATGACGTTAGGTATTTATTTACTCGGTGTAACATCATCTTTCACATTATACCAAAAAAATTGGGCTAACTTTACTGTTTAGTTTTTGTTTTTTTTTAATTCAGGAAAGTGTCCTTTTTCCCCAAAAATTGCGCTTGAAAGACCGCTGCGCAAATACCGTGTGACATAAGGGGGTTATTTACGAAAGGCAAATCCACTTTGCACTACAAAGTGCAAAGTGCACTTGAAATTGCACTGAAAGTGCACTTGGAAGTGCAGTCGCTGTAAATCTGAGGGGTAGATCTGAAACGAGGGGAAGCTCTGCTGATTTTATTATCCAATCATGTGCAAGCTAAAATGCTGTGTTTTATTCTTCTTGCATGTCCCCCTCGGATCTACAGCGACTGCACTTCCCAGTGCACTTTCAGTGCAATTTCAAGTGAACTTTGCACTTGTAGTTTGCACTTGTAGTGCAAAGTGGATTTACCTTTAGTAAACAACCCCCTTATGTCACACGGTATTTGCGCAGCGGTCTTTCAAGCGCAATTTTTTGGGGAAAAGGACACTTTCATGAATTAAAAAAAAAACAAAAACTAAACAGTAAAGTTAGCCCAATGTTTTGGTATGATGTGAAAGATGATGTTACACCGAGTAAATAAATACCTAACATGTCATGCTTTGAAATTGCGCACACTCGTGGAATGGCAACAAACTACGGTACCTAAAAATCTTCATAGGGACGCTTTAAAACAATGGAACGGTTACCAGGTTAGAGTTACAGAGGAGGTCTTTTGCTAGAATTATTGTTCTCTCTCTAATGATCGCGGCGATACCTCCCATGTGTGATTTGAACAACGTTTACATTTACTGGCGCTACTTACGCGTTTTCTTTGCACGCTTGGATGGGGGGGGGGCGTTTTAAAAATAAAAAAAAATCTTTATTTTTTTTTTATTTTATTTTTTTTACATTGTCCCTTTAAAAAAAAAAAAAATCTGATTACTTTATTGCTGTCACAAGGAAGTAAACATCCCTGGTGACAGTAATAGTTGGTGACAGGTACTCTTTATGGAGGGATCAGGGGGTTTAAAAGACCCCAAATCCCTCCTTTGCACTTAAAAGTATTCAGATCGCCAAAATTGGCGACAGAAGCTTGTACATATCAAGACCCAACAGCCAAAATAACTTGGCATATTGTTGTGGTGAGGAATGCCAACAAAGGATTGGCCCAACTTAAGAGGGCAAATTCTACAGGTCAAGGCTTTGCTACACCTGAAGGAAAATGGTCTTTTTTTTTTTTTTGAGGACGGTGAGGTGACATTTTGGAGAGATGGGACAACTGGTTTGCAAGAGATGTGAAAAATGGCATTTGATGTGGAAGATAGATAGTGTTGAAGGCCACCATCCCTCGAAGGAACGGTAGTTTCGGGTAAACGTAGGGACCATCTACAGCATGTCTACCTGAAACCATCCCTGAACAGGAGCAGAGGCCTTCAACACCATTTGACTTCCACATACAGTAATGCCATTATAACATTTCACCCACAGCGTTTTGACAACAATTTACATCTTCTAACACCGATGCGAGTGGCCGGCGGGCGCGATGACCGCCGGGCTGCCGCGATCGTTCATGACAGAGCGAGAACCGGGATCTGTGTGTGTAAACACACAGATCCCGGTTCTCTGAGGGGAGAAGAGACTGATTGTCTTTTCATACATTAAGTATGAACAGCGATCTGTCATCTCCCCTCGACAGTCCCATCCCCCCTTCAGTTAGAACACACACTAGGGAACATAGTTAACCCCTTGATCGCCCCCCCTAGTGTTAACCCCTTCCCTGCCAGTGACATTTTTACAGTATTCAGTGCATTTTTATAGCACCAAATGCCAATGGTCCCAAAAATGTGTCAAAAGTGTCCGATGTGTCCGCCATATTGTCGCAGTCCTGATAAAAATCGCAGATCGCCGCCATTACTAGTAAAAAAAAAAAAAAATTTATAAAAATGCTATAAGTTTATGGCCTATTTTGTAGACGCTATAACTTTTGCGCAAACCAATCAATATACGCTTATTGTGATTTTTATTACCAAAAATATGTAGCAGAATACATATTGGCCTAAATTGATGAAGAAATTCGATTTTTTTTAATTGGATATGTTTTATAGCAGAAAGTAAAACATATTGTTTTTTATTCTAAATTGTCGGTCTTTTTTGTTTATGGTGCAAAAAAAAACAAAAAAAAACGCAGAGGTGATCAAATACCACCAAAAGAAAGCTCTATTTGTGGGGGAAAAAGGACAAAAATGTTTGTTTGGGCACAGCGTCACATGACCACACAATTGTCAGTGATTTTTTTTTTTACCAAAAATATGTAGAAGAATACATATCGGCCTAAACTGAGAAAAAAATTAATTTAAAAAAAATGGGGATATTTATTATAGCAAAAAGTAAAAAATATTGTGTTTTTTTCAAAATTGACGCTTTTTTTTGTTTATAGCGCAAAAAATTAAAAATCGCAGAGATGATCAAATACCACCAAAAGAAAGCTCTATTTGTGGGGAAAAAAAGGACTTCAATTTTGTTTGGGTGCAGCGTCGCACAACCGCGCAATCGTCAGTTAAAGCGACGCAGTGCCGAATCACAAAAAATGGCCTGGTCATTGAGCAGCCAAATCTTTGGGGGGGGCTGAAGCGGTTAACACTTCCAATCCTGTTAATGGACAATCAACATCTATACATTCCATAGTCGATTAATGAAGGTATCTTAAAGCGGAAGTAAACCCATCCATAAAACAGTTTCATTTCCGGCACTTGCCGGAAATGTAACACTCCCATTGGTTGTGCCCTCAACCAAACTGTCAAACCATCCAATGGCTGGTGTCATAATTGATCTCATGTGCAGCATCCTGGCAGTTGTAGATTAAACAGAGGCAAAGATGGCAGCTTCCTTGGCTGAAAACGATAGGGGGGTTTACTTAAACTTTAAGAAGTGGATAAAAATGCTTGAGTAACTTTCTTACCACTCACAAGTGGCTTGGACGAGCTACAAAAGGTCTTCAACAAGTGCATTTGAATGTGACTAACTGCTACTAATTATTTTTCACCACCATGACCATTTCTGAAAAAATGGTCATGAATAATCAATACCAAAAAAAAAAAAAGCTTCCTCCGCCCTTCTTCCTGAGGGCAACACCGCCCCCAGGCAAAAGGGCTGAGGCGGCTCTTTTTTTTGTGTATAGTAGAACATGTCTCCTGGGGCATCTTTTTTAAGACCCTTACCCACTTTGCTGCCTGTGTCTTTGTGCTTCTCAGAGCCTCGTGGTGTTCCTCTGGGCAGTGCAGCAGCACCACCTTGGATCTCCAGGTCTGTTACTTCTCCCTTGCCTCCTCGGGTCAGCATAGCTTGGATCCAATTGGATTCCTCTTGCAGAGCTGAAGAGAATGACACCTATATTGCCCTAATCAACGGCCGGAGTCAGGATCGGTAGCAGGATATTAGTCGGGAGCTCCGTGAGGCTGTTCCACTCACATGACCTGCTTGGCCACGTCTCCCAGAGGCGGCTCTTTAACCACATTTCAGTGGTTGTACCCGGATGGTATCGTTTTTTCAGAGCCGGAGGTTGGCTCTCTTGTAATAGCAATGGGAGCAGCTTACTAGCTGCTTGATTGCAATTACAAGCAGCGGGAGGGGACGTCCCCAACCATGGCCCTCATATCCCAACAGGAGACCCGAGTGACCAGCCGGAACGTCAGCAGGCTGCTCCGGAGAGTCAAGTAAAGCTGGGATCAGCTTTGATGACATGACATCTGCGCCAGTTTTTAAAAATTGAAAGCATTCAAAAACACATATGAGGTATCACCGCAAACCTCAGATCATGGGCAGTAATTCTATAACAAAGAGAGCTCCCCTCATGCTATTGTCCACAGGGAGTAGCCAACTTTCCCCATTGTAAATGATGGAACATCCATGCCTGGCCGCCCCTCCCCTGCTAAAACCTCATGGCACTTACAAACAATCATCAGTTACTTACAAACTGCTCCGTCACACACACATTCTAGGTTGCATCAAATGGGTCCCATAGGAGAGGCAAATAATCCTTCAATAGTGACAAATCATACACAACCTCCGGTTATTTACACATAACAAACATACAATAAAAACCCCAGCATTATACCAAAAGATGAAAAATTAGTTCTTTTGCAAAGCAGAACCTACCTAAAGCATCAGACAAAGATTGATCCGATGTGGAGGAGGTTGTGTTCACTCGTACCATGGCCTGCCAATGAACTGTCATGGATATTCCACTATACTCTTGCGCTATTAAGCGCCCTTTCAGCATATTGGCATAATGCATCTTAAAACAACCCATGTCTCCTGCATTTCCCCAGTAAACAGACATAATCACCATCGTTCCTTCATCTGCCCTGCTGGGCAGAGGCTCTCTGCTTTTATTCACACACACAAAGGAAGTCACAAACAGGAAGTCACAAACAGGAAGCCCTGGCACCAACAGCCAATCACTTCCACCACAGGATATGACCTCACAGGATATGACCAAACAAGGATATGACCAACCAAGGATATGAGTTTATACAACAACCAATGACTACCGTTCCTGCTGATGGGAGACTATCTGCAGGTGTACACCATGGCACCCCAAATATGTTGATCAGGCATACAGGGATACAGGGGTGACACGAGCGCACATCCGCTAAACCGATAATGTCTTTGCAGAGTGAATTCATCCCCCCCAGACGAACGTCTGTGCATCGCACAGGGGCCCTTTCGCCGGCAGACGTATCTTCACTCTGCATACACCTTTCTCCAACCTCAGGAAGTTTTCCACTACCTAACGGATCTCAACAAGCCTCAGTCTGCCCCAGTCAGCTCTTTGCGGGAGAACTAACACTGGGAGACACTATGACAATACAAATTAAAATACATCTGCATAAAATTTCCACAACAATATGGCACTTGGATGAATCATGTCTCAGGGTCTGATGAGGAAGCTTGCAGCTGTTCACTGTGCCCGATTTTAGTTTTGCCTAGGGCAGCACAAAACCGAAAATACACCACTATTTTTATGCACTTGATAAAAAAAGAATAATTATGGAGGAAATGGAGGGCAAAGGACAATGAGATTTGGGTCTAAAGATGCTTAGTTCCTCCAAGCTAGGACTAGCCAGGGACCATGTGGTTCAAGGATTAATTTAAAAGCATGTGCCATCGAAAAACCAAGTAGGCTGCAATACAGTATGTTATATTTTCGCTTTTGGGTTCAGACACATTTTAAGCTAAGTGAACATTTAACTCTTTTAGTAAGTCCACCACAAATGGTCTAAAACATTCTTCGAGCGCTGGAAACATCACAAACTAAAGTGTCAAAGAAGGTATTGGGTTGCTGGAATGTTCACCGGAAATGCAGACTGTCAGCGGTGGTGTCAAGGGAAAAGCCACCACAGGTCTCCATTTGCTATTATAAAGGAATGTAGTAATTGTTTTATCCAACAATAATTCTCAGTCCCTCTTGTTGACTCTTTTCTTTGCAAAAACATCAGGTTAATGTATCCATAGTGAACATACACCCGGCAAACTGTTGACAATTATGTGTTTGGTAGACTGCATTATGAGTAGGGGTGCAACAGGTCGTCATCGATCCGTGATCCGATCCGCGGAGGTTGATCCGTACGGGACACCCGCGATCCGCGGAGCGCTCTGTGGCCTCGGCCATAGGAAAGGCCGCGGCTTTGGCCTAGCTCCAGAGCGGCGGCCATCTTGGTACAACCGGCGGCCGCTTAGCGCGTAATCGCTCCGCCGAATGACGGAGCGATCACTTGTAACAAACCGGCGTCATGTCATGACGCTGGTTCCTCTCTCCCCTCTGTGTACTGATCTGTACAGTGGAGGGGAGAGATCGGATGGCAGCAGTGCCAATACTCTGCAATGCCCTGCCAATAATCTGCAATGCCCTGCCAATACTCTGCAATGCCCTGACAATACTCTGCAATGCCCTGACAATACTCTGCAATGCCCTGCTGCAATACCCTGCCAATACTCTGCAATACCCTGCTGCAATGCCCTGTCAATACTCTGCAATGCCCTGCTGCAATACCCTGCCAATACTCTGCAATGCCCTGACAATACTCTGCAATGCCCTGCTGCAATACCCTGCCAATACTCTGCAATACCCTGCTGCAATGCCCTGACAATACTCTGCAATGCCCTGCTGCAATACCCTGCCAATACTCTGCAATACCCTGCTGCAATGCCCTGTCAATACTCTGCAATGCCCTGCCAATACTCTGCAATGCCCTGCCAATACTCTGCAATGCCCTGCCAATACTCTGCAATGCCCTGACAATACTCTTCCATACCCTGCCAATACTCTGCCATACCCTGCCAATACCCTGCCAATAGTCTGCCATACCCTGCTAATACTCTGCCATACCCTGCCAATACTCTGCCAATACTCTGCCAATATACCCGCCAATACTCTGCCAATATACCCAATACCCTGCCAATATACCCGCCAATACCCTGCCAATATACCCGCCAATACCCTGCCAATATACCCAATACCCTGCAATACTCTGCCAATACTCTGCCAATACTCTGCCAATAGGGAGATTGTGAATATTACAGTGGGGGAGATTTTTTTTTTTGTTGATCCGAAAATGATCCGAACCGTGACTCCTGATCCGAGGAACGATCCGAACCGTGAATTTTTTGATCCGTTGCACCCCTAATTATGAGCCTTCTTTATTTTTGTCTATTAAGGGACCAAACTCCAGATTGGGCCGACTAGATTTGGGAGTATAGTACAGCGTATAAATTGGGCTGATGGTTGAGTCTAAGCTCTACGTCCCAATACTCAATATCGGCAAATACAAACCATCTCAAAACATGGTGCTGAAGAATACAATCTCCAATCTTCAAATCAATCTTGTATTAAAGTCAACGCTATTACTAAACATCAAGTATATATAAAATATAGGAGGAAGTCACATGACCACGACGAAATGCGTTAGGGCGGGGCCTAGCGATGCCATCATGCCTACCCAGTATTGCTGTTGATTTTGTGGTACTAAGTGATGTAGATGCCTTATCTTAAAGGGACATTGTACCTGCATTTACCAACAAGTGTTTAAAGTGGTGTACTGCTTTTTGAGTGGACGATCTGTGTGAGTGGGACATTTTTTAATACTTTTCATGAAGGTCATTTTATTTTATAAAATGAAAAAATTATGTAAGCCTTTTTTTGGAGTGGAGGTGCAAGTAGAGGTGCCTGGAGGAAACCTGACCAAGCCAGGAGCTGAGAGATTTGAAATCCCAAGGAGTGATCCCCTTAAAGTGGTTGTAAATCCACATAGAAAAAAAAAAAAAGACCTGCAAGACAAAGGCATAATGAGCTAGTATGCATAGCATACTAGCTCATTATGTAATACTGACCTGAGATCGAAGCTCCCGCTGCGGTGCCCGTACACAGCACTGGCCCGCGACATCGCTCCTGGAGTTACTTCCGGGTATCGCAGGCTCCGGCGCTGTGATCGCCCGGAGCCACGGTGACGTCACTCCCGCACATGCGCGTGGGAGCCGCCGGTAACAGCACACTCACTGAAGCAAGAGCACGTACGTGCCGTTGCTTCAGTGCACATGTGCCGATGACGTCGGCATATGCTAATACAGGGGATATCTCCTAAACCGTGCAGGTTTAGGAAATATCTGGGGTAGCTAAAGGTAAGCCTTATTATAGGCTTACCTGTAGCAAAAAGTGGATTGTAAGGGTTTTCAGCCACTTTAAAGGGGAAAGTGCAATGGACCTATTTTTAGGTAAATAGGTCCACTTCTTAGGGTAAAAGCATTTGTTGAAAGGTGGTGGGATTCAGTTCATATGCATGAGGAAGATTCACGAAATATACACTCTATTACCAAAAGTATTGGGCCACCTTCCTTTACACACACACATGAACTTTAATGGCATCCCAGTTTTAGTTCGTAGGGTTCAATATTGAGTTGGCCCACCCTTTGTAGCTATAACAGCTTCAACTCTTCTGAGAAGGCTGTCCACAAGGTTTAGGAGTGTGTCTATGGGAATGTTTGACCATTCTTCCAGACGCACATTTGTGAAGTCAGGCACTGATGTTGGACGAGAAGGCCTGGCTCGTAGTCTCCGCTCTAAGCCATCCCAAAGGTGTTTTATCAGGTTGAGGTCAGGACTCTCTGCGGGCCAGTCAAATTCCTCCACACCAAATTCCCTCATCCATGTCTTTATGGACCTTGCTTTGTGCACTGGTGCGCAGTCATGTTGGAACAGGAAGGGGTCATCCCCAAACTGTTCCCACAAAGTTGGGAGCATGAAATTGTCCAAAATGTCTTGGTATGCTGTTCCCTTAAGAGTTCCCTTCACTGGAACTAAGGGGCCAAGCACAACCCCTGAAAATCAACCTCACACCATAATCCCCCCTCCACCAAATGATTTGGATCAGTGCACAAAGCAAGATCCATAAAGACATGGATGAGTGAGTTTGGGGTGGAGGAACTTTACTGGCCTGCACAGAGTCCTGAACTCACCCCCGATAGAACACCTTTGGGATGAATTAGAGCAGATACTGCAAGCCAGGCCTTCTCATCCAACATCGGTGCCTGACCTCACAAATGCTCTCTCTGGAAGAATGGTCAAACATTCCCATAGACACACTCCTAAACCTTGTGGACAGCCTTCCCAGAAGAGTTGAAGCTGTTATAGCTGCAAAGGGTGGGCCAACTCAATATTGAACCCTATGGACTAAGACTGGGATGCCATTAAAGTTTATGTGTGTGTAAAGGCAGGCGTCCCAATACTTTTGTCAATATAGTGTATGTCAATTTATATTTGTATATCTCCTTATTTTACATTAGGCCCGCCCCCTCTCTTCTCATTGGCTCACTGGCTCAGTGTGGATGCAGGTCATTTTTAAAGAGACTTTTTAGTTGGACTAATATGTAACACCAGTCAGGCCACAAAGGAAAATATTATTTGCAATTTTTTTTTATTATAAGAGTATATATTTTTTTGGTTTGATTTTTGTGGTTGCACTCTAGGGATTATCATTTGTGTAATATGTAATTCAAAGTATTTGGTATTATTTACATCAATGCATTTTGTGAGTTGTGTGTAATAAGTGTGCTTATTGGCACATCATTTTTGGGTTGTGCGACATATTGATTCATATATATAAAATATACAGATAGAATTTTTTTTTTCTCATTGTCTAAGTACCATTTTGCAAGGAACTTCCCCAAATGGCCACCCCTCTATATCACCACGGTGTGTCCTCAGCAAAAACTGGAGCGGCTATCAGCATTAATACTCTCTGGTGACTGAGGTCCTGATGAAGCTACTTGCAAAACATGTTAAGAAAGAGTCTTCCTCTTTCTTAACACGTTTCGCAAGTAGCTTCATCAGGAGATGAATAGATTTGGGAAAATTGATTAATTTGGTTATCTCCAGGTCAACAACATATGACCACAACTTCTACTAAATGGTGGATGTACGTTATGAAACAGGAGCAAAGAAAAACGTAGCATCGGTAAGCTGATTCCTAGTTTGATCTCCAAATAGAGGATTTAGACTAAAACCCAAAGGTTGGCTATGAGGAAAATCACTATTCTTGTTTTTTTCTGTTTTTAACTAAAAAGGTCTAGTGCCCCTTTCTTTCAGGCAGCATCCCTTAGCGCGTTTTTTTTGGCTATTCTTCATAAGAGGTGTTTACTTCTTCTATTCGGGAGCACAACAATAAGCCAGTCTCTGAGTACAGTAGAAGCTTCTGCAGAAAACACAGTAGAATTGTATCCAATGACAACATGAATAAACAACTTATTTTAGTAACCTGTACAAGACAGTTCTCGGTTTTGCAGAATAGCTTTCATCAAATTTAAGTGTCATCCTATGTTAGAATCCCATTTTTGGTTTGACCATTGGGACTTTTGCCAAGAAAGCCCTCATGATTTACACAGATAGACATTTGAAGAATGAGTTACTTTTTTATTGTTTTAATGAATAAAACTTTTTGCTAAAACTAGTGAAGAAAAAATCTTGTCATCTACATGGAAAAAAAAAAAAAAGAAAAAAAATCAGCAAAGTTCAAAAGGATCTTCACTCTTCTTTACTACTTTATATAATGTTGCTACTTTCCCACTCCTTTTTTCAACAAACAGTAAAACAGTAAAACCTTGGATTGCGAGCATAATTAGTTCAGAAACATGCTTGTAATCCAAAGCACTTGTATATCAAAGCAAATTTCCCCATAAGAAATAATGGAAACTTAAATGATTCGTTCCACAACATTTATTCATAAATCCTTCAGTTTATAGTCCATATAAAAAGATTATAGCAATGTGATAGGTTGTGTAACCATAAAATGTCCATCCACAAATGGAAGCCTCCACAAGGGGATTAGAAGCAAAATCCAACAGGAGCTCCAGAGTATAAAAGAGAAAAGAGGCGCCTCTTATGCCCCGTACACACGATCGGCCTTTCCGCCAACAAAACCGTGGATTTTTTTTCAAAGGTTGTTGGCTCAATTTTGTCTTGCATACACATGGTCACACAAATGTTGGCCAACAATACCGAACATGGGAACGCGGTGACGTACGACAAGCTGAGAAAAAGTGAGGTCAATAGCCAGTGCGGCTCCTTCTGCTTGACTCCGAGCATGTGTGAACTTTTTTGCGACGGACTTGCGTACACACGGTCGGAATTTCCGATAACAAAGTGAAGACGGCGGAAAATTTGAGAACCTGCTCTCAAGCGCTTGTGGCCGGAAATTCCGACAGCAAATGTTCGATGGAGCATACACACGGTCGGACTTTCCGACAACAAGCTCACATCCAACATTTCCTGTCGGAAAGTCCGACCGTGTGTGCGCGGCATAAGTGTAGCAATATGTTGCTAAATGTTGTACCTTCAATAAATGTAACTATATTGCTACACTTAGAGGCACCTCTCTTCTTCTTTTATACTCAGTGTTGACATGACGCTACTCGTATATCAAGACATCGCTTGTATATCAAGTCAAAAAATTTTGCTTGTCTTGCAAAATGCTCTCAAACCACGTTACTCTCAAACCAAGGTTTTACTGTACCTCTTTTTACTAAAATCACAAGGACTTCTGCTCCCTTTCTTGCCCCGATTAAGAATTACTTAGCCCCAGCTGCCACAGTCACCAGGGATACCCCCGTTATGCACTGTGCATGTGACATGGTGCATCATCAGGGGGCCAGCAGGAATAGGTAGCCAGCCCCCTGATAATGCAACAGCCCCCGATGATGCAATATATTCACCCAGCTAGCAAATCCAGCTTTGTCTGGTGTACCCCATTGACTGACTGCTGTATGATAGGTCTCATACTTCCGTTTTCTCTCCTACGCCATCAGGGGGCCAGCAGGTAGAGGTAGCCAGCCCCCTGATGACGTAGGAGAGAAAATGGAAGTATGGGACCTAGCATACAGCAGTCAGTCAATGGGGTACACCAGACAAAGCTGGATTTGCTAGCTGGGTGAATATATTTTTTAAAGAAAACACTGCATGCAAGGTAAGATAAGATATACATTAAAAAAATGTAACCCCCTTAAAATAGAGTAGAAGAGTAAAGTTTCTTCTTAATGAAAAGGTACATGAAAAAAATGCAGTAAATAATAATTTTCCATTTGGTGGTATACATGTCAGAAAATTTACCAAAATTTTGAATTTTACCTTCCCCAGTCCTGTTTGTCTTTAAATATTTGAAATTTTTCTCCACTTCCCTCTCTTACTTTCTTTATCTGACACGCACTTTGGCATCAGAACCAACCAAGGGACTATTTAACCTCCCCGGGGAGGTGAGGAACAGTTGCTTAGCTTACAGGGCTAGGAAACGATACGACTATGGGGATCTCCTACGTTACATTTTTATATTACTGCAACTGTCATGTAACCACAATGCCATGTTCTCCCTGACCTGCAGCCGGATGCCCTGTCTTATTTTTTTTTTTTGTTTCATAAAGTTTTATTGAGTACACAAATTAACAAGATACAAATACATTGATAAGAAGTGAACATTCCATAGACATATAAGATCAATGTTGAAGAAAACTAATCCTAACTGCATTATAGTCTTTACTCAGCCATTAAACAATAAAAGAGCTAGATCCTGAAATGTAGGTCCCAAATAACAGTCAAGAGAAAAGATTGGGAGTAAATTTGGTCTAAAGATCTGTGTTAGTCCTGCAATCAGGAACTCCTTTCAAATATTGTGTCAGGAGAAGGTATTTGGTTTGAATCTTACCTATCTCATCGCACCTTCAGTGTCACTTACAACTCCACTTCCTCCTCTCCAACTCCTCTTACCGTTGGGGTCACCCAAAGTTTTGTCCTTGGACCTCTACTATTCTCAATCTACACGTCCTCCCTGACTCAGCTGATAGCCTCCCATGGCTTCCACTACCATTTATCTGCTGATGACACCCAAATCTATCTCTCTGCCCCTCAGCTCACCCCATCAATCTCCTCACGCATCACGGATTTACTAACAGACATATCAGCCTGGATGTCAAATCACTTCCTCAAACTGAATTTAAAACCAAACTCTTAATATTTCCTCCCCCATGTGCCCCTTCCCCTGACTTCTCTGTCAAGATCAATGGCACATCTATCAGTCCATCCCCACATGCCAGGGTGCTAGGGGTAACCTTAGACTCTGAACTGTCCTTTCAGGCCCACATACAATCCCTGTCCAAATCATGCCGCCTTAGCCTCCACAACATTTCCAGAATACGCCCCATTTTAACTAATGACACCACCAAGCTTCTATTGCACTCCCTGGTTATCTCTCGCCTTGACTACTGCAACTCCCTCCTCATTGGATTACATAGACTATCCCCCTTCAGTCCATAATGAATGCCGCTGCAAGACTCATCCACCTTACCAACCATTCAGTGTCCTCCACCCCTCTCTGCCAATCCCTCCACTGGCTTCCACTCACCCAACGAATAAAATTCAAAGTACTGACAATAATTTACAAAGCCATCCATAACTCTGCCCCCAGCTGCATCACTAACCTAGTCCCAAAATACCAACCAAGCAGCTCTCTTCGGTCCTCCCAAGACCTCCTGCTCTCTAGTTCCCTTGTCACCTCCTCCCATGTTCACCTCCAGGATTTCTCCAGAGCTTCTCCCATCCTTTGGAACTCCCTACCCCAATCTGTCTGACTGTCCCCTAACCTATCCATCTTTAGACGATCCCTGAAAACCCTTCTCTTTAAAGAAGACTATCCTGCTTCTAACTAACACTGTTTTACTTCTTCCATCAGCTATTACCTTTTGTATTTGTATTACCTTTTGTATCAATTGACCCTTCCTTTTTAGATTGTAAGATCGAATGAGCAGGGCCCTCTGATTCCTCTTGTACCAAATTGTAATGTAACTGTAATGTCTGCCTCTATTTTGCGCAAACTGTTGGCGGTGTATAAAACCTGTATTATAATAATAATAATAATATTTGAGTAGTGAACTTGGGCAGACAGCAAATGGAGTTATCAGAAAAAGTGCAGTGAGTGCCTGACCATGTCTTTTTATAAGGGGTATTGTGTGGGGAAGGGAGGGGAGCAACTTCTTTTTTCCCTCCCACCGTATATAGCCTGCTAATTTTTGCTTACATTGTAAACTTCAAAACATGGGTTCCTTTTTCCAGACCTAAATCACACCTTGATTCATTGCAGAAAGGTTAAGAGGATGTGGAACCGAGTTGGTGAATTGGTAATTGGTTTGCTGAGAAGACGCGATAGGTTGACATTTGCAAAGAAAATATTTTTGCTAAGCCATAGGGAAAGGGACAACAATCTAACAATTTTTCGACATTGACTTAACTGATTACATTGAAGGCATTGCTTAGAAAGTGGATGGAGAAAAAGGCTACCCCCAAATAAATAATAGCACCAGATTTCAAGATTTTTGTAAGTGGAATATTATGGGGCAATGCGAGTCAGAACAGGGAAAATGAGCCATTTTGAGAGTTGGTGGGTCAAACGTAGGGCTACATTTCCAGTTGAAACAGAGAAAAACGGCGGCACGTCCGGAAATAAAATCAAAAAAGTTTATTGGAAATCCATAAAATCAAGGAACATGACATGCATTGATCCAATAAGGTGCTCAGTAGACACGTTTCACACAAACAAATAAAATACCCCCAAATGTATACGTTCATTTGTAGCAAGTATACCAAGAAAAAAGTACCCCCTGGGTGGGACTTTAATAGACCACCAAACACTGGATAAATGTAAACAAAGTTTATTGCATAAATATACAACGATAAGACAGGTGAGTATATATGAAATATAAAAAGACGTATAATGTCTAGTAGTGTATACAACAAAGTAAAACACAAACAACAAACAAAATGCAAAAATGACACTGGTACTTTTCTTACACCTTCGTCAGGGGTACAGGATGGAGAATGGTCACATGTATTAACTCAATTGAAGCGATTCCATGTCAGGAGCTTGAAACAATTCTTGGTATATCTAACTAGGGATGGGACCACCACACTCTTTCTGACATGGTGGAAGTCTCTCTTTTTTTTGTATCTCATTTGTAGCAAGAAGTCCATGGAGGAGACCAATCAGGAGCCAAGAACGGCAAAGCCTTCGCCTGGTCTGGCAATCACCAAATGGCTAAGCATGGATCAATTAGCAACAGATGAAACACAACAGTGCACAATAAAAAAAAAAAATCCAAGGTTTCAATGGGAAATGGAAATATACATAAAAATAAAAAAAATAACATGAAACCTAATACGTTGTATATAAAAATATGTGAAAATAAACAAATGAAATGTGAGAATGAAAAAAATAAAGAATAATAAAAAATGCACAAGCATTAATATAATGTATGGTCCATCCATGTGAAATGGACGCACAAGTGTATAAAACAAATGAGATATATATAAACTAAGTGAATGGTGAAGTATGACAATATCGTAAATCAAATATATATGTTTATAGCAAATATATAAATGTAAAGATATTTTAATACTGGGGGCAAAAAAGGCACATAATTTGTTTAAAAAAAATGACACAGGGCTATAAAATCCCCTATTTAATGAGGCATATGAAAAAGCGGCAGCCATAGAGATTGCTAAACAGAAAAAGTAGAAATATTTAAAAAAAAAAAAGGGGACAATAATCTGACAATCTTTTGGCATTGACTTAACTGATTGCATTGAAGGCATTGCTTAGAAAGTGGATGGAGAAAAAGGCTACCCCCAAATAAATAATAGCACCAGATTTCAAGATTTTTGGAAGTGGAATGTTATGGGGCAAAGGGAGTCAGAACTGGGAAAATGAGCCATTTTGAGAGTGGGTGGATCAAACGTAGGGATACATTTCCAGTGTTTCAGTTATCGGGCTCAGGGTGCTATGTTGATCCCGAAAAAAGCTAATGTTACAACTGAGTTGAATACTTTCTAAATATATGTGCATTTGATATAAATAAAGCATTAAAAAAGTAAACTTCATTAACCACTACTGTATAAATTAATAAAGTATGTATTTTCAATTTTCAAACAGAGAATTATAGATTTTAGCAATGATTCAGCTGTGAGTTCTATGAAAGACTTGCCACACTTAAACCTGATCTTCATGCTCCAAGCAGTCTTCACTCCTATCCATCCCTCATTCCCTCCTCTCCCGAAATAGCGCTGTTTTTATTTGTTTTTTTAACTTTTTTTTAGAAAAAAAATGTTCAGGCCGCCCCCAGGTCATTTGCCTAGCAGTAAGTCATCGGTAGGCCCACCAATGTCTACCAATGACGTCACAGAAAAACATGGTGGCGTGGGATCAAACGGTGGCAAAACAGAAGAGGACCTTGTCAGGACAGTTCTTTGAGAATTGCCCTATGAGGATTGCCCTATGAGGATTGCCCTATGAGGACTGCTCTATGACGACTGCCCTGTGAGGACTGCTCTATGAAGATTGCCCTAACAGAATTGTCCTGTGAGGTCAGCTCTATGAGAATTATCCTATGAAGACCGCCCTGTAAGGACTGCTCTATGAGGATTGCCCTGTGAGGACAGTTCTATGAGAATTGCCCTATGAGGCCACCCTTATGAGGATTAGCCTGTGAGGACAGCTCTATGGGGATTGCCCTTTGAGGACATCCTTATGAGGACTGCTCTAAGAGCATAGCCCTATGAAGATTGCCCTGCGAGGTCAGTTCTATGAGAATTTCCCTTTGAGGATTGCTGTGTGAGGACTGCCTTATGAGGATTGCCCTTTGAAGAAAGTTCTATGAGAATTGCCCTATGAGAATTGCCCTATGAGGACTGCCTTATGAGGATTTCCCTGTGAGGACAGCTCTATGAGGATTGCCCTATGAGGAGCGCCTTGTAAGGACTGCTCTATGAGGATTATCCTATGAGGAATGCCCTATGAGGACTGTCCTATGAGTACTGCCCTATGAGGATTGCCCTATGAGGACCGCCTTGTAAGGACTGCTCTACGAGGACTGTCCTATGAGGAATGCCCTATGAGGACTGCCCTATGAGGATTGCCCTATGAGGACTGCTCTATGAGGAATCCTTTATGAGGACTGTTCTATGGGGATAGCCCTATGGGGATTGCCCTATGAGGACCGCCTTGTAAGGACTGCTCTATGAGGACTGTCCTATGAGGAATGCCCTATGAGGACTGCCCTATGAGGATTGCCCTATGAGGACTGCTCTATGAGGAATCCCTATTGAGGACTGCTCTTTGAGGATAGCCCTATGGGGATTGCCCTATGAGGACTGCTTTTCGAGGATATCCGTATGAGAACTGCTATATGAGGATCTGAGGATATCATTATGCTCTATGAGGACTGCTCTATGAGGATATCCTTATGAGGGCTGCTCTATGAGGATTACCTTATGAGGACTGCCCTGTGAAGATTGCCCTATGAAGATATCCTTATGAGGATAGCTCTGTGAGGACTGCCCTATGAGGATATCCTTATGAGGGCTGCTCTATGAGGCTTGCCCTATGATAGCTGCCCTGTGAGGATTGCCCTATGAGGATTGCCCTATGAGGACTGCCCTGTGAGGACTGCTCTATGGGGACTATGCTGTGAGGACAGTTCTATGAAGACTGCCCTATGAGAACTGCCCTATGTTGACCGCCCTGTGAGGACAACTCTATGAAGACTGCCCTGTGAATATTGCCCTATGAGGACTGCCCTGTGAGGATTTCCCTGCAGAGGATTACCCCGTGAGGACTGCTTTATGAGGGTTGCCCTGAGAGGACTGTTCTATGAGGATTGGCTTATGAGGACTACTCTTATGCCGTGTACACACAAGCGGAATGTCCGACAGAAAAAGTCAGACGGGAGTTTTTCATGATATATTCTGATCGTGTGTATGCCCCATCGGATTTTTTGCGTCAAAAATTCTGACGGACCTAGAAAGAGAACATGTTCTAAATTTTTCCAACGGAACCAATTCCTATCGGGAAAACCGCTCGTCTGTATGCTGTTCTGATGGACCAAAAACGACGCATGCTCTGAAGCAAGTACGAGACGGAAGCTATTGGCTACTGGCTATTGAACTTCCGTTTTCTAGTCCCGTCGTACGTGCTGTACGTCACTGCGTTCTGGACGGTCGGAATTTGGTGTGACCGTGTGTATGCAAGACAGCTTAAGCGTAATTCTGTCGGAACTCCGTTGGAAAAACCTTCAGAGTTTATTTCGACGGGAAAACCGGTCGTGTGTACAGGGCATCAGAGGATTGCCCTATGAGCATTGCCCTATTTTTCTGCAAATTAGGATTTTGTATGTATGTACAGAGTATCTATTCAGTCATATCCCACTATTGGCAATTCTATGGGCCACCTCCATGGGCATTATGTCTGATACAATGCAGATTTTAGTATCAAATAAATAAAATGTATACGCCAACATTCATCACCTTACATCTGGTACAGCAAAACTGTATGTGGGGGAGGGGGTTTCAAGGAATGAGGTTTTTTTTTCTGATTTAAACCAGTTTTCTTTTTTTTAATTAATCTCCAATTATATGCACATTTTTCTATTTTTTTACATTTTTTTTTTTTAGTATGTCCAAACAAGAAGACATAACTTTCCCCGTGTTGCGCGAAGTGACCCATCCAAACTTTGCCGTTTTGGGGCACGTCTTATCCCCGAGATCATGCTGCAAGTTTTTTAGCAGTACATTGGGAAATTATTCAATTAACCGTTCTCAGCACTTTTCCCATCTTTAAGTGTGGTTTAATTAAAGTCATCTAAAACCACGCAGAGGGGAGAGCTACCGCTTCACATATCAGCCGACCACATACCGGCGTAGAAAAAAAAAAAAAACGTTGATTACAGAATTTTTTTTTTTTTTTTCTAGAGAAGAGGAGCTGAAAGTTCAGTCTGATTTGATTCGACTTTCTCTGAATAAAGGAGAGAAATATTAGTTAATCTTGTAATCTCTGCCAGTTGTTCCTAAAACAGACTTGCTTGCCGGTGACCTTTTTCAGAGGAGGCTGTTTCTATGACAACTGGACGGTTGGAATCAGCCTATAAAATACGTAGAATAAAAAAAAAAAAAAAAACACGGCGCTTTACAAAGAAGTGTTTAATTCTGCTAACGCGTTGCCAGGTTCAAGGGTAAATTCGCACATTTTTTTTCGATTGAACTGTCCTCCGTGGCATTGTTGTTTGGAATTTTCTATAATTTTTTTTTTGCAGACTCCACGCCAAGTCTGGAGTTAGTATTTCATTATCCAGGGTTAAGTATATGAACATCATGACATTTTACGAAATGACAGCAGACCAATTAAAGGCATGTAAACTAAGAGGTATTCTGCAGAACAGCGAGCATCTGCAATGGCACATCCATCGTTCTTCGTTAGCCTTCTTTGAACCCGTGACTTGGTTCCATTATCTCTTCTAGAAAAGAGATTAAAATAATGCCGACCGATATGATGCATTGGATATAAGCATTGCTTACGTTGTATTGTTTCCTTTGAATTTAATAAAAATCATTGAAAGAAAAATACGAGGCTTGTACCTAAAGCATTGCAAGAGTAAGGATGCCCCATCCTTGGTTCTAGTGGGAGGAATAATGTCCTACTGTTGGTATTCAAGGGAGGAATAGTGCCCCATCATTGGTGTCTGTGGGAGGAGTAGTGCCCCATCATTGGTGTTTATGGTAGGAATGGTGCCCCATCATTGGTGTCTGTGGGAGGAGTAGTGACCCTTTATTGGTGTCTATGGGAGGAATGGTGCCCCATCATTTGTGTCTATGGGAGGAATGGTGACTCATCATTGGTGTCATTGGGAGGAATGGTGCCCCATCATTTGTGTATATGGGAGGAATGGTGACTCATCATTGGTGTCTATGGGAGGAATGGTGCCTCATCATTTGTGTATATGGGAAGAATGGTGACTCATCATTGGTGTCTGTGGGAAGAGTAGTGGCCTATCATTGGTGTCAATGGGAGGAATGGTGCCTCATCATTGGTGTCTATGGGAGGAATGGTGTCTCATCATTGGTGTCTGTGGGAAGAGTAGTGACCCATTATTGGTGTCTATGGGAGGAATGGTGCCCCATCATGTGTGTCTTTGGGAGGAATGGTGTCTCATCATTGGTGTCTATGGGAGGAATGGTGTCTCATCATTGGTGTCTGTGGGAAGAGTAGTGACCCATTATTGGTGTCTATGAGAGGAATGGTGCCCCATCATGTGTGTCTTTGGGAGGAATGGTGCCCCATCATTGGTGTCTGTGGGATCAATGGTGCCCCATCATTAGTGTCTGTGAGAGAAATGGTGCCCCATCACTAGTGTCTATAGGAGGAATGGTGCCCCATCATTGGTGTCTGTGGGAGCAACGGTGTCCCATCATTGGTCTTTGTGGGAGCAATGGTGCCCCATCATTAATGTCTGTGGGAGGAATGGTGCCCCATCATTGGTGTCTGTGGAAGGAATAGTCTCCCATCATTGGTATCTGTGGAAGCAATGTTGCCCTATCATTGGTGTCTGTGGGAGGAGTGGTGCCCTATCATTAGTGTCTGTGGGAGCTATAGTGCACCATCATTGGTGTCAGTGGGAGCAACAGTGCTTTATCATTGGTGTCAATGGATGGAATGGTGCCCCAAGGGCCAGATAAAAGGCAAGCAAAGGGCCAGATTCGGCTCGTGGGCCACATTTTGGAGATCACTGCTCTATAGTAAGTCTTCTTCATTTTTCATTGGAGGTAAATCATGGATTCCAAGCAGAAACAACTAGCAGTCATTGAGTTCTTGACAAAGGAGGGATGCAAGCTGTCCATCATCCACAGAAGACTACAGACTGTTTACAGAGATGACATCATTGATGACAGCCACCCATGACAAGACATTACTTTTGTCAATGGTGTAATCTCTGTAAACATTCTGTAGCATTCTGTGGATGTCAGCCCGCACCCCCTCCTTCATCAAGAACTCAATGACGGTACATTGCTTCTGCTTGGAATCCATTATTTGCCTGCAATGAAAAAGAAGAAGAGTTACTTACATAGTATTACATAGTAGGTGAGGTTGAAAAAAGACACAAGTCCATCAAGTCCAACCTATGTGTGTGATTATATGTCAGTATTACATTATATATCCCTGTATGTTGCAGTCGTTCAAGTGCTTATCTAATAGTTTCTTGAAGCTATCAATGCTCCCCGCTGAGACCACCGCCTGTGGAAGGGAATTCCACATCCTTGCCGCTCTTACAGTAAAGAACCCTCTACGTAGTTTAAGGTTAAACCTCTTTTCTTCTCATTTTAATGAGTGGCCACGAGTCTTGTTAAACTCCCTTCCGCGAAAAAGTTTTATCCCTATTGTAGGGTCACCAGTACGGTATTTGTAAATTGAAATCATATCCCCTCTCAAGCGTCTCTTCTCCAGAGAGAATAAGTTCAGTGCTCACAACCTTTCCTCATTACTAAGATCCTCCAGACCCTTTATTAGCTTTGTTGCCCTTCTTTGTACTCGCTCCATTTCCAGTACATCTTTCCTGAGGACTGGTGCCCAGAACTGGACAGCATACTCCAGGTGCGGCCGGACCAGAGTCTTGTAAGGCGGGAGAATTATCGTTTTATCTCTGGAGTTGATCCCCTTTTTAATACATGCCAATCATCTACTAGGAAAGTTTGGATGCTCAAACTCTCTCTTTATATATAAAAAAAAAACAAAAAACAAAAGAAAAAACATAGCAATATTCAGAGGTCAAAAAAGTATCATACCACCTTTATGAAGATATGAAGATGGAGAACACGTGCCCCACTGACAACAACAAAAAACGTTTAAAAAGTTAGGCGACTTGGCTCCTGGGATTTGTCTAATTTAGTCTGTTGGCAAGTCATCCATTTTTCTTATGGCGCTGTTCGGAAAAAAAAAAAAAAAGTCCAACTGTTTCAAGCCCTGAGAAGAAGTTCAAAGCTCTCCATCAGTCTGCATTAGTAGATTAGTAAGGGCTTGTGTTAGATCTGTTTACCCAGTCACGTTTCAGTTATGTTTAAAGGAATGGCCATAGAACAAGGGAGTCAGACGGCGTGCAGCACTGTCAGTGTAGCAGAAGGAGAATTGGTGTAGTTGTTCTGGCACAGGCTGGTGAAACTAGAGACTGCGAGTGACGCAGATGGCATGGGATAAACTAGTATTCCAACATCCCTAAACTATGCGCCTGCAGATAGCAGCTGAAGACAGGTATTAAATGACTCCCTGCTCCCTGCCAACACCTCTTCAACAGGAAAATTGGCAGTCTTTCCATACCAACACCTCCGACGCTTCTCTAGTTTATTAGTCACAAGTTCTCCCAGAGAAGCGTCAGTAAACTAGGTGCAGATGGAGATCACTACGAAATCCACGCCAAGTGGGACATCACAAGTGGGAGACAACTACTACTCCATGTTTGTTCTGTTTCTGAATGACCGTATGACTGGACCATTTTAAAGTTCGGGAGAAAAAAAAAGTTAAAACCAATCCTTAGTTAAAAACCTAGGCAACATGAAAAATCAAAATCTGGCTGGGAAAGGATGAAGGACTAGAACAGCCACTCTCAACCACCAGGGGCGTAACTAGAAATAGCAGGGCCCCATAGCAAAATGTTGTATGGGGCCTCCCTGCAAACAGCCCCCCCCCCCACAGCTGCCCTAGTGCCGATGCAACGTGACCTGTGCCCAATGCAGTGTGACTTGTGCTCAATACATCGTGACCTGTGCCCAATACAGCCTGGCCTGCCTGTGCCTCATACAGCCCCACTTATGCAGAGGAAGAGGCAAGCCACCCGGATCAGCAGAGAGCGGGATTGCCCGCTGTAATAGCTTTCATTTGAATTTCCTGTCTTCCCGGGGCTCATCGTCACATAGCCCCACCTCTTGGCCCGACGCCTTTGCTGACGTCACATGTCCCGCATTGGATCAGCGTTCTGTCTATCAAAGGCACCGGGCCAAAAGGTGGAGCTATGTGACGTGAGCCCCGGGAACACTGGAGGTTCTAATGAAAGCTCTTACATCGGGCAATTCAGCTCTCTGCCGATACGGACAGCTCGCCTCTTCCTTTCCTCTCTCTTCCCCTGGCTGGGAGACTGTGCCGGCGGTGCTCTTATCCTCACTGGGCCCCACTCGGCTGCGGGCCCCATAGCGCCCGCATGGGTCGCTATGGTGGTAGTTACGCCCCTGTCAACCACAATTGTATGGGGCACTAGGGTTCCTCCAGAGGTCTGATGGTGCCTGGATAGCCCTGGGTCAAAACCACTTGGCGGAGACAGCAACATTGATGATCTTTTCAGCTGTCTGTAAGTGTGGTCTTCTGGCTACCACTGTTAGGGGGTATCCTTTCTGCTGACTGCCTCTGCAAAGGGTGGCATTCTTTTTAATGGTTACTTAAGTAATAGCATTATTCCCACCGAATGAATTAAATTAGCAGGGGTTCCCTAAGGCCTGAAAATTATTTTAAGGTTTCCTCTGGGGTAAGAAGGTTGGAAAAGGCTGGACTAGGGTGTGGTGAGAAGAACATAGTATTTACCTAATGCTTCACACTGAAAGCGCCGGGCGTAGGCACTTTATTGTCGTTTTAGCTTTTAACCCCCGCTAGCAGCCGAAGAAAGGGTTAAAAGTGCCCGTGTTGCAGCACTGCCGAAGTGCTTTGAAGGGGCTTTGGCAGCGCTGCCCATTCATTTCAATGGGCAGGGCGTTTTGGGAGCGCGGTATAACACCGTTCCCAAACCGCCCCAAAGATGCTGCTTGCAGGACTTTACAGAACGTCCTGCAAGAGCACCGCCTCAGTGAGAAAAGTCACACTGAAATGAATGGTAGGCGGTTTTCAGGCTCTTTACAGGTGCTGTTTTCTAGTGCTAAAATGCCTGAAAACCGCCTCAGTGTGAAAGCAGCCTTATGCCGCCGTACAGGCGATCAGACATTCTGACAACAAACCCGTGGATTTTTTTCCGACGGATGTTGGCTCAAACTTGTCTTGCATACACACGGTCACACAAATGTTGTCGGAAATTCCGAACGTCAAGAACGCGGTGACGTACAATGAGCTGAGAAATATTGAGTTCAATAGCCAGTGGGCTATTCTGCTTGATTCCGAGCATGCATGGAATTTGTGTGCGACGGAACTGTGTACACACGCTTGGAATTTCCAACAACAAGTTTTGTTGTCGGAAAGTTTGAGAACCAGCTCTCAAACATTTGTTGTCAGAAATTCCGGCAGCAAATGTCCGATGGAGCCTACACATGGTCGGAATTTCCGACAACAAGCTCCCATCCAACATTTGTTGTTGGAAATTCCGACCGCGTGTACCCGGCATAAGTGCGACAGATACCCACATCTGCTAGTTATGTTCCCATCTAACTTTAGGACATGTTCAGCACCTCTCCAGGTGTCAGTCAGTTCCTTTTACTGGTTCCCATTCTTCTCAATGGTCACCAATTTGAGGAGCGTCCTTCCCAATGACCCCAATAAATTAAATTTGCAGGGGTTCCCTGGGGCCTGAAAATTATTTCAACAGTTCCAAAGATTGGGAAAGGCTGGACTTTGGTTTGGTGAGAAGTATCTAGTACTTACCTTAATGTTGCAGATACCCACATCTGCTAGTCCTGCTTCTGTACCTCTAGGGCCCATGACCAGGGTCAGCCTCTCTCCAGGTATCAGGGAATTACCCAAGCTTTCTACTGAGCCAACACTCAATAATGGAGGCATGCCAGGGAATGCAGATCTCAGAAATGTATCACATAATAATAATACTGCTATGAAACAGACAGTGTCCTTAAGGGAGAAGTATAACCAAATCGATTTTGGCTATACTTCCCCTTTGGGTCACAGAAGTGCAGTTTGTTCTGCACTCCTGTGACCCATTTTCAGCCAACAGTGGGCTGAAGATTGCTGTTGGCTGATGTCCCAGTGCCAGTCCAGCCTCTGAAAAGATCCTGATCATATGGGTCGGGATCTTCTCAGAAGCCTAAACTGGTTTCTGATTCAGCCTCTCAGTGATCCGCCCAGAGCCTGAGCCAGCTGCCCTTGCCCCCTCCACTGCTCAATGCTGCATTAAGCACTGGAGGGGCAGAGCAGAGAGGCGGTGACTGAGAGTCATGGCTCTCTGCTCAGAGCAAAGGGGGGAGAAATGAGTGCTCGAGGTGTTTGATCTCTCAGTTCTCACTACAGATCCGATAATGCATCCTAGGTTAGTAAAGTAATGGCCCGGAGCAGAAGTGAAACTGGGAGGAGGGCCAGCATGACTGGGGTGGGCAGTGAGGCGGAGTGTAGAATGTGTGTAGAAAATTAAAAGTGGCATCTGCTTAGGATTGGTGGGCCTGGAGTTGGGGGGTGGTATCAAGAAAAGCTGTGGGGGGTGGCAATTTGGCAGTGGTCAGTTGGAGCACGGGTCAGGAAGAAGAAGGAAGTTTTTTCTTTGCTCCTAAGAGAAAAAACTTTGACATGGGGGATCTCGAGGCCTTATTGTCCCAGCTACGGGAGGAGGCGGCGGCCAGAGGTACTGAATGGCTACAGGCTACAGTATCCAGTTTAATTCAGTCCCCTAGCCAGGGATCCTCTGGCTCATCCGCAGGCCCCCCTCCTCAGACTCGCCCACGTGCTAGGAGGTCCAGGCCTCCTGAGCGTTTTAGTCCGGAGGCGACGAGAAGCGTCCGTGACCGTTTTGGGAGCCCTTTACAGGACCCTTCGGCGCCACAGGCCAAGCGGACGCCTGCTTCGCCCAGTGTGGTGGCCGGTAGGAATCCCCGCCCACGGCGGACCCGGGGTGGGAGCGCTTCCGTTAGGCCCGCTCTCACCCCCCGATCTACTGACCGTGGTTCCAGGGCGGCCCCCTCCACGGGTCCCATGCCCGTTCCGAGGGAGGCTCGGCGGGGGAGAGAAGAATCGGCGGGTGCCGGCCTGATGCCTGGATCGGCCGGGGCCCCTGTTCCGGAGAGACGGGGGCGGAGTGGATCGTCGGCGGTGACACGGCGGCATGCTGAGGACACTGTGGTGGAGCGGTCCAGGTTGGCGGCTAGGCGGGCTTCCCCAGCCCGGCCCAGAGCTCAGCGCAGAGGCCGCGTGGAGCGGGATGAGTATCCTGGCACGGCGCGCAGGGATGACGTCACTGCAGGGCGCCCGACGGGTCCCGGGAGTTCGGATGTGCGGCCTACTCATGCGGTCGGAAGGGAGGCTGGGAGTTCGGATGGCAGCATGTCAGAAGGGGAGATCGCCGAATCGGAGGAAGGAGAGATCCAGGATGCAGCGCATGGAGCGGATTTTGCGGCTGGATGTCCTGTGGGGCAGCGACAGCCAGGTAGGAACATGTCTTCTGTCTTGTCTGTGTCTTCTCCTGTCTTTAGCTATGGGGGCTCAGGGATTGCTGGAAGAGGTGCGGGGGGTACTGGGGTTCAGAAGGATGGCACAGGTAATGCGGTTACTGGTACAGGTTCCCCTCCCCTGGGTTTAACAGAGGCACAAGACATGGGAGTGATGCACACCTTGTTGGCTGGCTTGAGGGAGGTGTTGGCGCGCTGCGAAGCTGGTGCACGGCCGGTGGCGGACGCTTCCCCGGTGGGGGTATGGGCGGCAGCCCGTACTTCCGCAGCTCAGGGTACTGAGTTGGGGGTTCTGGGCCGGGTCACAACAGTGGGGGAGGCTGGTATGGTCGCAGGCCCGGAAAACGGTGGGTCAGGTGTGAGCAATCCAGTAGTTCCGCCGCCGGTGGCGGCAGTGACAGCCAGTACATCGGCGGCAGTAGTGGATACCGTTGTGGCTGGAAAAAGTACGGTGGGGATAGATGGGGTGCGTTTGGCGGATGCCGCCAAATGTGAAGTATATGTATGTTTTGAGGGTCCTTTGGGTGCTCATTTGAAGCCGGAGGTAAAAGAGCGCATCTGGAAGGGGGAATATGTTGAAATCTTCTCTTTGTTGCCCTTGGAGAAGTTTAACTTGGACAAAGTTAAACCGGACGAGAGCAAGAAAGAAGAGGAGGAAAAGCGGCGCCATCGATTGATTCCTCGCACGTTTGCAAATTGGTTGCAGGCGTTTGCGATTTTGGCGGGCGTTATTGGGGAGAAGGCACCGGAGAACTGCTCAGCTCTTTTTTGCTACCTTGACTCCATTGGGGAGGCACAACGAGTGTATGGGGGCACTGCGTGGTTGCGTTACGATGAGCAGTTCCGTCAACGGAAGGCGGTCCGCCCTTCTTTGCGGTGGGACCATAAGGACATTAGCCTCTGGATGAAGCTGATGTCCTCTCCCAGGAGTTTGTTGCCCCCCTTTCAGGGCGGGGCCGGGGGTTCGGCCTCTGCCGGGCAACCGGCCGGAAATCGTGCGGGTTTCTGCTGGCAGTTCAATGCCGGTGCGTGCAAATTCGGGACAAAATGTCGTTTCCGACATGAGTGTTCCACCTGTGGGGGTTTTCATCCCCAGTCTCGGTGTTTTAAACAAGGACGCGGAAAAGGGGGCGATTCTGGAAAAAGGGATGACGCCGGTGAGGGTAAAAAGGATGGCCCCGTTTCTAAGGCGCTATCCTAATCGGGAAGCAGCCGAGTTGTTAGAGTTGGGTTTTACTGAGGGTTTCAGTTTACACTGTCATTTATTGGCGGCCCCGCCTATGGCTGACAATTTGAGGTCGGCCAGGGAGCATCCGGAGGTCGTTACTGAAAAATTATTCAAAGAAATTTCGTTGGGTCGTATGGCTGGCCCGTTTGAGTTGCCGCCGGTACCCAATCTGGTGGTATCCCCATTGGGTGTTGTCCCCAAAAAGGAGCCGAACAAGTTTCGGCTCATCCATCATTTGTCTCATCCGCGAGGGGGATCAGTTAACGATTCCATTGATCCGGATCTCTGTACAGTGTCGTATACGTCATTTGATACGGCGGTAGCTTGGGTCCAGCGGTATGGTAGGGGAGCACTGTTGGCTAAGACGGACATCGAGGCTGCTTTTCGCCTCTTGCCGGTCCATCCGGATAGCTGCCATCTTTTGGGCTGTAGATGGCAGGATAGGTTTTTTGTTGATAGATGCTTACCCATGGGGTGTGCTATTTCCTGTTCCTTGTTTGAGCAGTTTAGCTCTTTTCTTGAATGGGTGGTGCGGGATGTTTCAGGCTTGTCATCCGTCATTCACTACCTAGATGATTTTTTGTGTATAGGGCCGGCGGAGAGTTGGATTTGTGCATCCCTGTTGGCTACACTTCAGCAAGTTTTCGAGGTGTTTGGGGTCCCGTTGGCCGCCGACAAAACTGAAGGGCCAGCCACGGAACTTCGTTTTTTAGGTATCGTCATAGATACCATAGCTATGGAGTGCCGCTTACCTCTGGATAAACTTGAGGATTTGAAGGAGGAGGTGGCGGGGGCCTTACGGGTGAGGAAGATTCAACTTCGGGCCTTGCAATCTCTCTTGGGCAAGTTAAATTTTGCCTGTCGCATTATGCCTATGGGGCGCGTTTTTTGCAGGCGATTGGCGGCTGCCACGGCTGGTGTTAGGGCACCGCATCACTACATCAGACTGGTGCAGGATCATAGGGAAGATTTGAAAGTGTGGGATTCCTTTTTAGCTTCCTATAATGGCCGAACTTTGTGGCAGGATCGGGTGGTTTCGAATTTCGATTTGGAGCTTTTCACCGATGCAGCGGGTTCCGGTGGTTTTGGGGCTTTCTTCCAGGGGCGTTGGAGCGCGGGTGAGTGGCCAGCGGAATGGCAGGAGACTGGTTTGGTACGCAATCTAGCGGTGTTGGAATTGTTTCCCATCGTGCTTGCGGTTGAGCTATGGGGGGAAGATTTTAGGAATCGCCGTGTACGTTTTCACTGTGATAATCTTGGGGTGGTTCAGGCCATTAATAATAACAGTGCTTCTTCTCCTCCAGTTGTACGCTTACTGCGACATCTGGTTCTTACCTGTTTGCGTATTAATTGTTTTGTGTCTGCTGTACATGTTCCTGGGATTGATAATTCAGTGGCTGATGCGTTGTCTCGTTTCCAGTGGGACAGATTTCGTCAATTGGCACCGGAAGCGGAGCTACGCGGGATTCCTTGCCCCGAGAGGTTATGGAGCATCGTATTGCCACTGCCCATTTGTTGATGCGCAAGTCGGTTTCTGAGGCTACTTGGACATCGTATACTAAGGTTTGGCAGGAATGGACAGACTTGATAAGGGAAGTGGGGGACGGCTCTCCTGCAGGGCTTGGTGTGAATTTGTTGCTGTATTTTATTGGTAGGAACTTTGAGGCCGGGGTCTCGGCCTCGTATATGTCGCGGAAGTTAGCCGGACTGGCTTTTATGTTTCAGTTGACAGGGCAGCAGGACGTGACCAAGGTATTTATGGTTCGGCGTGCTATGCGGGGATACCGCGTTGGGCGGGCGGCTGCTGATAAGAGACGTCCTGTTTCTTTTGCGGTCTTGGGTGTCGTGTTAGATCAGTTGGGTAAGGTTTGTGTGTCCGAGTACGAGAGCGTGTTGTTTCGGGCTGTTTTTGTATTGGCCTTCTTTGGGGCTTTCCGGGTGGGCGAACTGGTTAGTCAGAACAAAAAAGGTCAAGGGGGTCTTGAAGTTCAGGATGTGTGGGTACGGGGTGATACTTTGGGTGTTTTCCTGAGGCGATCCAAGACGGATCAGTTGGGTAAGGGTGCCCGGGTTGAGTTGAGGGCGGTTCCTCGCTCTCCGCTTTGTCCAGTTGGGGCTGTAGGGGAGTTTTGTAAACTTAGGCCTCCAGGTCCTGGGGTTTTCTTTAAGCATGAAGATGGGACGGCTTTGTCCCGCTTTCAATTTCAGGCCGTGTTTAAAAAATGTTTGGTCACAGCAGGGCTAGGGGCGGAGAATTATTCTTCTCACTCTTTCCGCATTGGGGCGGCGACGGAGGCAGTTCGCTGGGGATTAGATGAGAGGGCGGTAAAAAGTATTGGACGCTGGGAGTCTGCTAGATTCCGAAGGTATATCCGCCCTCATTTATTGTAAGTCTTCGGGAAGGGGGGGGGGGGTCTCTTTTTCCTGTGACTCCTCTCTCTCTCTGATTTCCTCTAATATTCATGTTGTTCGTGTCTTGTAGGCCATTGTTTTAGTTCGGGGGTTATGTGTCTTTTTTCCCTCCTTTTTTCATTTCAGATTCAGAAGCCTGCTTGATTTGGATCCTGGGACACTCCTATGTATATTGGGGTGCCAGGAGGGCGGATGTCCGAAAAGGGGGCAGGTTCCTGGGTTTGTCTGTGGATGAAGGCATTGTGCGTTGGCTTGGTATTCCGGGCATGCTTTGGTCCAGAGTGGTGCCCGAAATGCATAAGTACGCTCGTTTGGATCGCCCCCCTGATGTGGTTTTACTACATGTAGGGGGTAATGATCTTGGTTTGCGTTGCGCACGGGAACTTATTCGGGATATTAAGTTTGATTTGTTGCGATTACAGTCTTTTTTCCCAGACACCATTTTTGTCTGGTCGGATATTGTGGCTAGAACTGCTTGGCGTATGGCTCGTTCTGTCGCTGGTATTAACAGAGCAAGGGTCAAGGTAAACAAAGCGGTAGCCAAGTTTTTCGTGCGTAATGGCGGTTTGGCTGTACGTCATCGGGATCTGGAAGATGAAACGTGGCGTTTTTTGCGCGCGGATGGTGTTCACCTAAATGCCATAGGTATTGACCTGTGGCAGCTGGGTTTGCAGGATGGCGTTCAGCGGGCGGTCCGACTTTGAAGGGCGACACGTACGTAAGGTGTCACGTTCGTGTGCTTTGGCGGTAGGTCTATGGGGTCTTTGAAGGTGGTGCTTAAAAATAAGGGAGGTTTAGGGGGGATTGGGCCCATCCGGAGGGATGGGTGTCCCTTCCATTAAGAACAATATTATGGTAACAATGGTGTCGTTTTTGGTTGTATCGTGAAGGAAGTAACTGGTTTGTCCCTTGAGCTTGCGTAATACACGGCAGGGGGCCTTTTTATGGAGTGTACCGATACAACTATGTTGGTTGAGAAATATTTTGCCCTTCAAAGACCTCTAGATCAGGCAGGTTTTTAAAACTGATTTGTGTTCGGTTTAAGGTTATGTAAAAATGTATTATATGCATTTACGTTGTACGTTTTTTGCGAAAAATTTTTTGTATTTTATTTTGTTATAATAAAAGGCTGCTATGGCCAGTCGACTCCAAAAAGAAACAGGTTGTGTCGTCTGGTCAATGAGTAAGTAATAATTTAGAAGGGGTGGTTAGTGGTGGATAACGAGAGCCTCAGTAAATATGCACATCCCTTAGTCAAGTAATGGCCCGGAGCAGAAGTGAAACTGGGAGGAGGGCCAGCATGACTGGGGTGGGCAGTGAGGCGGAGTGTAGAATGTGTGTAGAAAATTAAAAGTGGCATCTGCTTAGGATTGGTGGGCCTGGAGTTGGGGGGTGGTATCAAGAAAAGCTGTGGGGGGTGGCAATTTGGCAGTGGTCAGTTGGAGCACGGGTCAGGAAGAAGAAGGAAGTTTTTTCCCACCCTCCCTCCCCCTTTTTTAATTTTGTTTTAATTTCGTTTTTATTCCTTGAGCTTATTGGTTAGGAATTTTTGTTATTATACTGTTGTGTGCTTGTCATAGCAGCGGTAGGTCTATGGGGTCTTTGAAGGTGGTGCTTAAAAATAAGGGAGGTTTAGGGGGGATTGGGCCCATCCGGAGGGATGGGTGTCCCTTCCATTAAGAACAATATTATGGTAACAATGGTGTCGTTTTTGGTTGTATCGTGAAGGAAGTAACTGGTTTGTCCCTTGAGCTTGCGTAATACACGGCAGGGGGCCTTTTTATGGAGTGTACCGATACAACTATGTTGGTTGAGAAATATTTTGCCCTTCAAAGACCTCTAGATCAGGCAGGTTTTTAAAACTGATTTGTGTTCGGTTTAAGGTTATGTAAAAATGTATTATATGCATTTACGTTGTACGTTTTTTGCGAAAAATTTTTTGTATTTTATTTTGTTATAATAAAAGGCTGCTATGGCCAGTCGACTCCAAAAAGAAACAGGTTGTGTCGTCTGGTCAATGAGTAAGTAATAATTTAGAAGGGGTGGTTAGTGGTGGATAACGAGAGCCTCAGTAAATATGCACATCCCTTAGTCATGCATCCTAGGTTAGTAATGTTTTTTGCCATAGCCCATACTTCTCCTTTAACTACCAGTAACTGGTGGGAAGGAGGTAGCAGCGGCAAACCACTCTGCCTGTCTCTGTACTCCAATTCACAGCTGGTCCTAATTACTTCCAGTTTTGCTATCTACAAACTAGAGGTAATTATTTTTGAATTTGGTGCAGTTGTAGAAAAAATTGTGCACTCCAAAAACTCCCTGAATCTGCCACACAATGGTAAAGATGCCAAAAAGTCCAGCAGGAATTTCTGAATCCGGGGCGCAGACCATTTTAAAGGGCCTTATTGCCAGGAAAGTATCATTAGGGCTTTGTTGAATTTCCCCATCTGTGTCACAGTCCTAACTTGAACTTCTGCCTGAACCCTGAACTACTAGTAATCATTACACCAGAGTAGAGGTACATATTTGTTCCTCTGCAATATTGGATTTTAAAGGTACATCATGAGACGATGAGATGACCCACAAAATCCAATATTGTAGAGAAACATATATGTTCCTGTATTTTGGCGTGATTTAGAGTATTACGGATGTGGTACAGTGGAAGTCCCATCTAGATATTTCTAGTAACCAGCCTGCTGATGCCCACCCCTCAGTTTCTCTAAGCTCAATTAAAGAGGAACTTTAGGCTCCAAAATGAAAATGTGTGGGAAGGCAGGATTCTTAATGCAGAAGAGACAGGCTTTGTCTCTTCTGAAATAACGCTACTTACCTGCCTGTCAACCCTGTAAAGTAAGCTGTGCAAGCAAAGCTCACTGCTCAATCTCGGCAATGCCGAATCTGATGGAACTCCCAGTTACAGTGATAAGAAAAATGAGGTGAATAACTGAGCTACGGTGAAATACATAAACAATATCAATTATAGCCGCGATTCATCTATGTAACACAAACACAGTGAAATTAAATAAGAAAAAAGGGGGGGGGGGGGGTTGAATCGCGCTAAAACAGATTGGTGATCATACACATCATCACCAAACCAAATATTTAGAACTAAGTGAAGAGTTCCCCTTTAGTGTATACATAATATACAAAACACATGTCAAATGAATAATCAATCCAAAAATAAAATGTTCAAAGTGATAATAAAAAGTCCATGTATAAAAAATAAATCACCCAAGTGATATAAAAGTATCTTAAAAAAGTTCCAAAAAACATAAATTCTTGCTGTGAGAAGAAAAAAGCGTGCTTGCTCCACCACCGTGAAATCAGACTGGCCGCTTGCCAGAAACTCATGATCCCCTGTTACAGAGGATCAGAGAACGCTGTTTGTTAATACTGCTTCGAACCACGACCAATGGATCAGAGACCTTATACCGAGATGGGACATCAAAGACTGCAGGGTCAGGCTAAAGATGTTCACACTGACAGGTACTCAGACATCAGCCCACAGCATTGCAGATATGGTCATAGAAGGAAAAAAAGGCTCCATATAGTGTAAAATCATTGACTTTATTGGATAAGTAAAAGGTTAAACTCACATGTTAGTAGACAATAGTAGGCATGTAGTGTAGTCTGGAGCGCCAGCCGGAAGCTCACAGACAGCCTGTCCTACTGGAAACAACAGCAGCAATGGGAGGTGACGAGAACACGTTGCTCTACCAGTTACAGTGGCTGGTGATCAAGACCCGGAAGCCAGCCACCTGAAGATGCCAGCGGCCGGCAATGAGCTCCAGGGACATCGCTGGATTCAAGGTGAGTATAGTTCCACTTTAAATACCTTCACCTATATACATTTAAGAAATGCCTAACTGTTTGGACCTTAGGGATCTTTCACATTGGCAGCTGGGAGGGGGGGGGGGGGTTGTTGTTAAAAACAAGCTGCTGAGTGGCAGTTTGACTGCCCTTAGCTGCCCACTTAAATGCTAACATTTCAGCTGGATGGGGCTACTCACACGCTGCTGTGGCTGTGGCAATTTTAACAAGTGGCACTACCTGTCAAACTCACCCAGGTCAATGGGAATGTGCCGCAACCACCAGCCAAATGCTTGGCTCAAGGTTGCGGTATTTTAATACAAAAAACCCCTGCTGGCCCATGCTATACTGCCCTCCCAACAAGCACTGCCATCAATGTAAAAGAGCCCTTAGAGCAGGGGTAGGCAACCTCGGCCCTCCAGCTGTGGTGAAGCTACAAATCCCTTCATGCCTTTGCCTCTAGGAGTCATGCCTGTGATTGTCAAGGTCTTGCAATGTTTCATGGGACTTGTAGTTTCACCACAGCTGGAGGGCGGAGGTTGCCTACCCCTGCCTTAGAAGAAGGGTTACACCCCGAAAGCTTGTCCAGATATGTAACCGTGCAAATAAATAAAGTATCATGGGGCAGTACTCAACTGTGTAAGTGCACTAATATGGCTACAGTCACCATATGCAAGAAGTGCCTAGGTAAACGCCATTTATATACATCTTCCTGAAGTTGCTGTTCACGTTGTTTCTTAAAGAGAACGATAGCAATGTGGAAATAGCTACTTTTTAGTCCCGTGCCAAGCAATCCTATGCTCCATTTGGTTGCTGCTGTGTATTACCCCCGCCAGACGTGTAAGATGCCATATGCTGGTGAACAGTGCTAGTAATTAGTCCCCCTTGGAGAACAATACTTCTCGACCATTGCTCCTGACACCTGTTCCTTCAAAGAACTCTTTTGCTGAACCAATGCACGCCAGAGCAGAATATAAAACGGCACACCTTGTCAGGTCTTATCTTGGTACATATACATCCATTTCACTATATAGTAATAGACGTCTAGTCAGAACTGATAGACTTAACATAAATAGAACCAAGAAATTATGTATTCTATTGCAGCAAAACTTCTACATACAGACCTTATAGAATACAAAGATGGATACTAAAAATATGAGCATCGTTATTCATGTTATTTCGCAAAGAATACAGTACAGCTCAGCCATTCTCAACCTTTTCAACACAGAGGAACCCTTGAAATAAAGTTCTGGTTTCAGGGAACTCCTGCTAAAAAATGGCTATATCTACAACTCACTGTACATTAGTGAGATGGTCAGTGGGAAGAAGACTCCTTCCACTTGTGGTCATTGGGAAGAGGTACCTTCTTACAAATAGCTTAAAGGATCAATGGTGTCAGTGGAACCTTATCTGAGAAGCAGAAATTGATCATTGCTCAAGGAAGCCCTAGCAACCTCTGGAGAAACCCATGGAACCCTGGTTGAGAAACCCTGGAAAAGATACTCCACCTTTTGGAAAAAAAATAACAAATCATGCATCTGCATTGATAAAAGGAAAAAAACGTGTATTTATTAAAGAAGAAGCCTCATTTCGTAATTTTTAATGAGTTCTGTTCCCAAGGGTACAAAGTACATGAAGTACTACTTTGTCCAATCTTCCTACATGCTGTCTAAGGCTAGCTGTGGGGTTGGACAGGGCAACCCTCCTTGCCCCACAGATGTCCAACTGTGCTGCCTTTCAGTGCCCATCAGTGCCTGCCCACCAGTGCCGCCCATCAGTGCCCATCAGTGCCGCCCATCAGTGCCACCTATCATTGGCCATAAGTGCCGCTTATAAGTGCCCATCAGTGCCACCTATCAATACCCATCAGTGCTGCCTATCAGTGCTCATCAGTGCTGCATATCAGTGCCACCTATCAGTGCCCATCAATGCTGCATATTAGTGCCTCCTCATCAGTGCCACCCCACCAGTACCCTTCAGTGCTCCCTCATCAGTGCAGCCTCATCAGCGCACATCAGTGAAGGAGAAAAATTACTTATTTACAAAAAAAAATTGACAGGAACTAAGAAAAACTTTTTTAATCCCTAGATTTTTGGTCTTTTTTGGGTTTTTTTAGCAAAAAATAAAAAAATAACAGCAGTGATCAAATACCACCAAAAGAAAGCTCTATTTGTGTGAAGAAAATTATAAAAAATTCATTTGGGTACAGTGTTGCATGACCGCGCAATTGTCATTCAAATTGCGACACCGCTAAAAGCTGAAAACTGGCCTGGGCAGGAAGGGGGTAAAGTGCCCGGTATTGAAGTGGTTAAGAGATCAGATTTATAAAAATATTTATAACAGGGAGCTAAGCTTTTAAAAAAAAAAACACAAAAGATTACGTCCTATGTGGCCAAGAGGCCGAGGCCACCCTGGTACTATGGTTGATGGAAGAGAGGCAAGAGTTAAGAATGGGCATGCAGTGACTACGGCCGACCCAGAGAATATAGTGGCATTGTGGGCCAATGAAGAATTGGAGATCACTGGAATCACTCTCTCCCCCCTTTTTCAATGAGAAGCGAGAGGCGTCTGTTGTCTGAGCTGGCAGTTGCCTCTCTCAATGAGCAGCATGTTCTGAGACAAAAATAAAAATGTTGACATGGGATGTCCTTACCAGCGGCAATTAACAGGCTGCCCTCATCTTGTAATATGAATAATGTTGCATCACTGATACCAGAGGAGGTCGAGGGACCTGAGTCCAGATGGTGGAAGCACCGAATTTCTGCAGAGCACACAATGCTTTATGGCCGAGTCAGCAGGAAGAAGGAATGGTAGACTCCAGGCCCGGCTACACCAACCGAAACTGGAGGGACATTAACTAATAAAAACCGGACGGTCAGCTCAATATCTGGTTGCCTACACAGAAAAACAAACTATATGCATGCCAACAGACACTACCCTCATCTGGAAATGAAGCTTCTCACCCTTGGTACTTAGAGCTCGTTCACACTGAAGGCGGTGCAGGAATGCGTGCAAATTGTGCGTTTTCCCACACTACACAAAAAACAGGCTGCCCTTTTGCAGGCGTGCTTGGGTGCCATTGATTCTTAATTCTTAATGGCAACCCCATGCATCTAGCAAATATGCATACATTTTCGTCCGCCAAAACACATGGTACTGCAGTGTTTTGGTGCAGCGCAATTTCAATAAATCGTGACACCATCTTTTTTTGTGTTTTTTTTTTTTTTTTCCACATAGGGTAGTCCAGTGGTTCTCAACCCTGTCCTCAAGTACCCCCAACAGGCCATGTTTTGCAGGTTGTCCTTTATCTTGCACAGGTGCTTTAAACGCTTGCCGACCAGCCGCCGTCATTATACTGCGGCAGGTCGGCGCGATCCCATGAACCGTCGTAGCTGTATCCCGAGGGATCGGGATAGCAGGCGCGCGCACCCGCTGCACTGCGGGGGTGGAAAGGGGATCACTACTCCAGGTGGAAATATGGATATAGAAATCTCCTCGAAACTGGAACACCAGGTGCCGGCTAAGCATATAGCAACATGAGGCAAAAAGGAAGTTCTGGACAGCCGCACTCCGACTAGCTATAACTAAGCACTGTTAAGTGTGAAACGCGTCAGTTCATTTGTCCCATTTTTTTGCTGTGGCTTGTATCTGTTGGACTTTTTACAAATAAAGGCTATATTCCAGAGTGTGGCTGTCCAGAACTTCCTTTTTGCCTCATGCACTGCGGGGGTGCTGATGCTCGTGGCCCGGCGGTCGCGATGACCGCCAGCCACAAGCGATTGCAGGCACGAGAGGCAGACCAGGGACACGTGTGTGTAAACACACAAATCCCTGTTCTGTTCTGTGAGGAGTGACAGCTCGTGTGTTCCTAATAGCTAGGAACCACGATCTGTCACTTCCTCCAGGTCAGTCCCCTCCCCCTACAGTTAGAACACACACAGGGAACACAGTTAACCCCTTGATCGCCCCCTAGTGTTAACCCCTTCCCTGCCAGTGACATTTTTTCAGTAATCGGTGCATTTTTTATAGCACTGATGGCTGTATAAATGACAACGGTCCCAAAAATGTGTCAAAAGTGTCCGATGTGTCCTCCATAATGTCGCAGTCCCGGTAAAAATCGCAGATCTCCGCCATTACTAGTAAATAATATAACAATAATAAAAGTGCCATAAATCTATACCCTATTTTGTAGACGCTATAATTTTTGCGCAAACCAATCAATGTACGCTTATTACGATTATTTTTTACCAAAAAATTGTAGAAGAATATGTATATCAGCCTAAGCTAAGAAAAAATTCTCTTTTTTTAAAAAAAAATGTGGATATTTATTATAGCAAAAAGTACAAAATATTGTGTTTTTTTCCAAAATTGTCGCTCTTTTTTTGCTAATAATGAAAAAAATAAAAGCCGCAGAGATGATCAAATACCAAAAAAGGAAATCTCTATTTGTGGGGGAAAAAAAAGGACGTTAATTTTGTTTGGGTACAACATCGCACGACCGCGCAATTGTCAGTTAAAGCGACGCAGTGCCGAATCGCAAAGAATGGCCTGGTCATTCAGCTGCCAAATCTTTCGGGGCTGAAGTGGTTAAATACGAGTCAATGGCTTGGTATTTTGGACAGCTATTTTATTTAAGAGAAATTCCCAAAACATGGCCTGTCGGGGGTACTTGAGGACAGGGTTGAGAACCACTGGAGTAGTCCATGGAAATTATTGGAATGAGCATAAAAGTGTGCATGATTAGATGTACCTTCTGCTGTGAACAAGCACTTAAAGCCCAACTCCGGGAATGAAATGAAATTTAAAGATGATTGCCAGGTATGAATAATTTATACATATTTACATTGTAACTACAGTATGTAAAAAAAAAGTATTGAAAAAGTATTCATACCCCTTGAAATTCAAATCACTTGTAAATGTATTTTATTTGGATTTTATGTGATAGACCAACACAAAGTGGCACATCATTGTGAAGTGGAAGGAAAATGATAAATGGTTTTCCAAATGTTTTACAAATAAATATGTGAAAAGTGTGGGGTACATTTGTATGGCGCCCCCCGGAGTCAATACTTTGTAGAACCTCCTTTCACTGCAATTACAGCTGCAAGTCTTTTTGGGGATGTCTCTACCAGCTTTGCACATCTAGAGAGGGACATTTTTGCCCATTCTTCTTTGCAAAATAACCCAAGCTCTGTCAGATTGGATGGAGAGCGTCTGTGAACAGCAATTTTCACAGATTCTCAATTGGATTTAGGTCTGAACTTTGACTGGACCATTCTAACACATGAATATGCTTTGATCTAAGCCATTCCATTGTAGCTCTGGCTGTATGTTTGGGGTCGTTGTCCTGCTAGAAGGTGAACCTCCGCCCCAGACTCAAGTCTTTTGCAGACTCTTATGCCCTGTACATACGATTGGACATTCCGACAACAAAATCCATGGATTTTTTCTGACGGATGTTGGCTCAAACTTGTCTTGCGTACACACGGTCACACAAATCTTGTCGGAAATTCCGAACGTCAAGAACGCGGTGACGTACAACACGTACGACAAGCCGAGAAAAATGAAGTTCAATAGCCAGTGAGGCTCTTCTGCTTAATTCTGAGCATGCGTGGAGCACGATCGGAATTTACGACAACGGATTTTGTTGTCGGAAAATTTGAGATCCAGAGCCCAAATTTTGTGCGATGGAAATTCCGATGGAGAATGTCTGATGGAGCCTACACATGGTCGGAATTTCCGACAACAAGCTCCCATCGAACATTTTCCATCGAAAAATCCGACCGTGTGTACGGGGCATAACAGGTTTTCTTCTAAGATTGCCCTGTATTTGGCTCCATCCATCTTCCCATCAAGGGATCCACTGAGGGGGAGGGGCCCCATGTGCCCTCCCTACTCCATTGGCTGTGCTTTTTTGGCACATACACTATATATACAGGGACCACTGAAGGAGGGTTCACTGCTGAGCTCTGAAGAAGAAGGGACGTGCCCTTCGAAGCGCGTTAGCTAGTAGTGATGCCTGTATGTTCCTCTAAGACCTTTGGAAAGCTTCGCTCATCACTATAACTACTTGCTGCTTGTTGCTGCTCGAGTTTTATGGAACCTGATTGTACTACTGCTTGTGAGTAATTTCTTTTATTATTTTATTCAATAAATGTTTTACAAAAGATAATGCACATGGCCGGTGCGCCCCTCTCTCTTTTTACATCTTCCCATCAACTCTGACCAGCTTCCCTGTCCCTGCTGAAAAAAAGCATCCCCACAACATGATGATGCCACCACCATGTTTCACGGTGGGGATGGTGTGTTCAGGGTGATGTGCAGTGTTAGTTTTCCGCCACACACAGCGTTTTGCTTTTAGGCCAAAAATTTTAATTTTGGTCTCATCTGACCAGAGCACCTTCTTCCACATGTTTGCTGTGTCCTCCACATGGCTTCTCACAAACTGCAAACAGGACTTCTTATGACTTTCTCTCAACAATGTCTTTCTTCTTGGCACTCTTTCATAAAGGTCAGATTTGTGGAGAACACGACTAATAGTTGTCCTGAGGACAGATTCTCCCACCTGAGCTGTGGATCTCTGCAGCTCCTCCAGAGTTACCATGGACCTCTTGGCTCTTCTCTGATGAATGCTCTCCTTACCCGGCCGGTCAGTTTAGGTGGACGGCCATGTCTTGGTAGGTTTGCAGTTGTACCATACTCTTTCCATTTTCGGATGATGGATTGAACAGAGCTCCGTGAGATGTTTTAGTATCGGAGTAAACGGGGGCTGAACACAAATTGCACGCCACACTTTTCAGATATTTATTTGTAAAAAATGTAGAAAACCATTAACTTTTTTCTTTCCACTTCACAATGACCGTATATACTGGAGTATAAGTCGAGATTTTCAGCCCTTTTATTTTAGGCTGAAAGTTCCCCCCTCGACTTTTACTGGAGTCACCGCCGTCTGCCTACATGATCAGCGTGTCATGCAGACAGATGGTGGCCAGCGTGTGATATTACCATTCGGCGGTCATTCTACTGTTCAAAAGCTGCGCCTCCTCCTCGTCTGTGATAGGCAGAAAACTCCATTTCCCAGCAATCAGTGTACAGCCTATCACGGACATTCTCTCATCCTCGTCCGTGGTATGAGGATGAGAGAATGTCCGTGATAGGCTGACCTCTGACTGCTGTGAAATGGAGTGTTCTGCCTATCACAGACGAGGAGGAGGCGCGGTCTTTTAAACAGTAGAATGGCCGCCGAATGGCAGAGCAGCACACGGAGGAATGCACAGGACACAGGGAGGTATGCAGCTGCAGATGGGCATTGTTGACCCTCTTTTTCCACTTACAGTAGCTGCTGCATTTCTCACCCTCGTCTTATACGGGTCAATACGTTTTTCCCAGTTTTTTGTGGTAAATTAGGGGCCTCGACTTATACTCGAGTATATACTGTATGTGCCACTTTGTGTTGGTCAATCACATAAAATCCCAATAAAATACATTTACGTTTTTGGTTGTAACATGACAAAATGGGGAAAATTTCAAGGGGTATGAATACTTTTTTCAAGGCACTGTATATACCATACCTGGGCCCTGCCAGGGCCAGGACAAGGGGTGGGCAGGAGGGGCAGCCAAATTGGGTGAGGGTTATCCCCCCAAATAAGCCCTAGTTAAAGTCCTTGTAGGTCTTATTTTCAGGGTAGGGCTTATTTTCGGGGAAACAGGGTAGGGCTTATTTGGAGGGTAGGGCTTATATTGCAGCCATCACCAACAATCACGCTAGGTCTTATTTTCGGGGAAACAGGGTAGCTGAACAACTCAACTTAACTCAACTCACTGCTTAGCTATGCAGCCTAGGCAGAGAACCAGGCATCCTACCTACATATAAGAACATAGGAATCCAGAAGCAAAATGCTTTTTATCTGTTAATTGTAACTACGAGTTATATGTGAATGGCAATTTTACCAAAGCATTTCCACGGAGCATTTTTTTTTTTTTTTGGCAATAAATTTTCCTACTTTCTTATCCCGAACAATCCTCTCGAAACGGAACTAATCAAATTCCAATGAAGACAACACAATGCTCTGCCAGGAGGTTTGGATCACAAAAGCTGTAATAATTATAATTGTTTCAATGTTTTATGTAAATACAATACAAGCAAAAATCTAATTGACAATAAATAAATAGTTTGTGTCTGATCACAGATTGCTCGGCAGATGCTGTCACAGGGAAATAAAAGACAGTTTTGTCGGGAGTACGGGGATGGATTTGCATTCTTGGTGCTAACACTCCGCTCTTTATAAAGCACCTCTCCTGGGGAACCCGAGCGGGGGGCCTGGGTTTAACCCCCTGACTGCTAAGTGTTAAAATAAATCGGATATTAGCAGCACATTAGTTAGGAAAGACATATGTCATGATATCACAGATGTGAGATGACATGGTCTAAAATACTCATAAAAAAGAACGGAACAATTTAAAGGCCAAACCTGGTGGTTAAAAAAATAAAAATACAATAAAAGCAGCTCAGGGTGCATCAGTCACCTTCAGTCCAGAGTTGTCCCTGCAGTACCTCTTCTACACCACAAGATGCCCTCAGTCTTCATTAGGCAAAAGAATGAAACACTTTAAAACCAACTCTGCCCCAGCCCCCCCCACCTTTGGTGAGGAGAGGAGAGCCGATAACCGGCTAGTGTGAAAGGGGATATCTGCACAGATGATCAAGGCACCGATCATCAGTGTCCCGATCATCAGTGAAGACCCAACAGTGCCTATCATTGCTGCCTATCAGTGCCAACCAGTGCTGCAAATCAGTGCCAATCAGTGATGTCAATCAGTGCCCATTAGTGCTGCCAATCAATACCTCCTTATCAGTGCTGCCTATAAGTGCCTCCTCATCAGTGCTGCCTATCAGTGCCTGTTAATGCTGCTTATTAGTGCAGCCTCATCAGTGCCCACCAGTGCCGCTTCATCAGTGCTGCATATCAGTGCCAACCAGTGCTGCAAATCAGTGCCAATCAGTGATGTCAATCAATGCCTCCTCATCAGTGCTGTCTATCAGCACCGGTTAGTGTTGCTTATTAGTGCAGCCTCATCAGCGCCCACCAGTACCACCTCATCAGTGCCGCCTCATCAGTGCCTGTTAGTGCTGCTTATTAGTGCAGCTTCATCAGTGCCCACCAGTGTTGCCTCATCAGCGCTGCCTATCAGTGCCGCCTATCAGTGCCTGTTAGTGCTGCTTATTAGTGCAGCCTCATCAGTGCCCACCAGTGCCAGCTCATCAGTGCCGCCTCATCTGTGCCGCCTATCAGTGCCTGTTAGTGCTGCTTATTGGTGCAGCCTCATCAGTGCCCACCAGTGCCAGCTCATCAGTGCCGCCTCATCTGTGCCGCCTATCAGTGCCTGTTAGTGCTGCTTATTAGTGCACCCTCATCAATGCCCACCAGTGCCGCTTCATCAGTGCTGCAAATCAGTGCCAATTAGTGATGTCATTCAATGGCTCCTCATCAGTGCTGCCTATCAGCGCCTGTTAGTGCTGCTTATTAGTGCAGCCTCATCAGTGCCCATCAGCGCCCACCAGTACCGCCTCATCAGTGCTGCCTATCAGTGCCGCCTCATCAGTGCCGCCTATCAGTGCCTGTTAGTGCTGCTTATTAGTGCAGCCTCATCAGTGCCCACCAGTGCCGCCTCATCAGTGCTGCCTATCAGTACCGCCTCATCTGTGCCGCCTATTAGTGACTGTTAGTGCTGCTAATTAGTGCAGCCTCATCACTGCCCACCAGTGCCACCTATCAGTGTTGCCTATCAGTGCCAACCAGTGCAGCCTCATCAGCGCACATCAGTGAAAGAAAAACATTACCTGTTTGCAAAATTTTATAACAGAAACAAAGAAAAACTGATTTATTTATTTTTTCAAAACTTTTGGTTTTGCTTTTTTGTTTTTTTAGCAAAAAAAAAAAACAGCAGTGATTAAATACTACGAAAAGAAAGCTCTATTTGTGTGAACAAAATGATAAAAATGTCATATGGGTACAATTGTCATTCAAAATGTGACAGCGCTGAAAGCTGAAAATTGGTCTGGGCAGGAAGGGGGTATAAGTGCCGGGTATTGAAGGGGTTAATTCTCTTAGTTACATAACAAAGTTCCTTTAGGAAGTCAATAGCTCATCATTGCTCAAACCTGCCATTTCATTCTCTTCTAAATTCATTATATATGTGCAATAAGTCGCTGATGACCCATAAAATATTCCTGGACAACAAATAGAAGGCCAATCATGCCGATGGCGGCTCTAGCCGGAGCAAACTCCTCCCCTACAGGCCACAGGAACGGCCAGAAATGTTTTGGGAAAGATATTTGGAAAGGTGAATTTATTTATGTCTTATTATTGGGAGATTTAGGTCGGGATCTGGAGGTCACTCGGGTCAGAGTTTACTTTGTAACCGGATCCATCTGCTGACAGAGAGCGGGGTGTCAGATTCTGGGGGGATTAATGATGGTATGTGGTGGTCTGAGGACCATCATTGTGTGCCGACCCCACCAACAACCACCCACATCCTCACTAATAGCAGGAAAATAATAATAACAATAATAATAATAATAATAATGATAATAATAATACTAATATTATTATTAATAATAATAATAATAATAATAATAATAATAATGATACTAATAATGATACTAATACTAATAATAATAATAATAATAATGATACTAATAATGATAATAATAATACTAATAATAATAATAATATCAATATTAATAATGATAATAATGATAATAATAATATTAATAATGATAATAATAATGATAATAAGGGCCGCAGAAAATAAAGAGGACAAATATTAACATTTTATCTATAGATCCTTCACTATTCTGACCAGCATAACAATACAGTATATGGCAGATCTCTCTTTATCTATCTATCTATCTATCTATCTATCTATCTATCTATCTATCTATCTATCTATCTATCTATCTATCTATCTATCTATCTATCTATTGATCTCCATGTATCTATATATCAGTGGATCATTGTTATATAATATAACTTTTTATAAATCAAACACTTTTATTTATTATTCCGAATAAAATCATACACCCGGTGATCGATCTATGTATGTATCTAAATCTTTCTATCTATCTATCTATCTATCTATCTATCTATCTATCTATCTATCTATCTATCTATCTATCTATCTATCTATCTATCTATCTATCTATCTATCTATCTCTATCTATCTATCTCTATCTATCTATCTATCTATCTATCTATCTATCTATCTATCTATCTATCTATCTATCTATCTATCTATCTATCTATCTATCTATCTATCTATCTATCTGTCTATCTTTCTATCTATTTATCTCTATCTATTATATATCTTTTATAAATCAATCTCTCTATCTATCTATCTATCTATCTATCTATCTATCTATCTATCTATCTATCCAAACACCTTTTACTGTAAAAGCGACCCAAGATCAGATTGCTTTGCAGAGTTTCTGCAGTCCTCGCCATATGTGTAAACGAGTCCTAAGAACCCAGAATGGTAAAGCCCCCGTCACAGCTGTGCGTTTTAGGTGCAGTGCGTTATAAAAAGTCCGCCATTCGCTTCCATCAAAACGCTGGTAATGTAAAACGCACCAAAAACCACACCACATACAGGTGAAACTTCTCTAAGGCTGCATTCACACCTCAGTGTATTAATAATGTGCGCAAAAATCATGCTGCGTTTGTGCTCATTTTGGGGTACCTTCTCGCACTACGTACATTGACCGCCCCCCCCTTCATTAACTTTAATGGGCTGCCCTGGGCGCGACAAACGCAGCAAAAAAGTAGTGTGTTTTTCAACTGTGTGTTTTTTTAACTGCGCATTTTGCTGCACTTTTTTTTTTTTCGATACAGTTTACCTGCCGCATTTGGGGTACCATTAACAATGAATGGGAACGCAAATAGGACAAATGCGCTTCTTTTGAGAGTTTCACAAACGCGCACAAAAATTTTGCGCACATTCACAAAACGCTCAGGGGTAAAAGGAGCTTCAGGTTCATAGTTTTGGGCAAGAGGAACATGACGATAAGGATGTATGATTTATTCTCAGAACGTTGAATATGAAGGTACGCCGCACACGTGGTCCTGCGCCGTCGATGGCCATGAGGACTGCTAGGGTAAGGAGTGAATAAAGCGTTATTTCTTGAAGACATGTCCTTAGCGTCTCCTTCCCTCCTCCCCCATCAGCCATCCCCCCCCCCCCTGAGCTGCATACCCTTTAGCTGAGCTAACTGCAGGACAGGGCTGAGTAGGGGGATTGTTCGGAGAAAGTGGCCCTTTGGTTGGTTGCTATAGAAACCGACATACCACAGCTCTGACCCCTGAGAGGTTTTAACACTCTCCCTCAGCGGGGATGCCAGCAGCTGGACCGCAGCTGTTAGTAAGGCCGCTACAAAAGCAGGAATCCCGGCCACTTACATTGAAAAATAAACACTAATCCCCTCCAACCGACATCAAGGACATCGCTGCAGCGCGGCCTTCAAATTTCAACATTTTTACGCAAATAAAATCAAACGCGTTACGAGGACTTGTGCTCAGTATAAAAAAAAAAAACGCTTTATCTGGCAGATCGTGCAGAACATGCTGCCGCTAGGAACCCGGAGGCAAGACCCGTTCTCTACTAGGGCAGGCTATCTGTTGTGTGTGTTATCATGGCGTATATATTGGGTTTCCCAGGTTACGGAAAAAGAGAAACCTTCAAAATCAGTCCCTGCTCCAAAGGAGCTGACAATCTAATGTCTCACGATTGCACACACTAGGGTCCTTTTTAGTAGAAGCCCTTAAAGCCTACAGTATATTCTCAGGTTTGTGGGTGGAAAATGGAAAATCCAGAAGAATCCACAAACGCATGGAGAACATGCAAACTCCATGGAGAAACCTTCAAAATCAGTCCCTGCTCCAAAGGAGCTCACAATCTAATGTCTCACGATCGCACACACTAGGGTCGTTTTTAGTAGACGAGTGGGACCTGCAACCTATTCTGCTGAAGTAGTTCATGGACCAAGGAGAAGAAAGCACTTAGGCCATTTCTCCTTTGGTGCTAAAGGACCTTGTCCCAGCACTGGAAGGATTGGTTGCCTTGGGGCTTTAGCAGAGAAGGGGGAGAAAATAACCTATCCCGCTGAAGTAGTTCATGACCCATGGGGCAGAGCACATTTAAGCTTTGGGTGCTAAAGGACCCTTTTCCAGTACTGGAAGAGGTGGCTGCCTTGGGACTTCAGCAGGATTGGGGGGAGGGTATACAAAGGGCAGGACCTCCTGCACCCTATCCTGATTAATTGTCCCCAGAACCTAAGTGAAGAAGGGGCAAAAAGGACCTGCATCTTATCCCACTAAAGTAGCTCACAATCCATTCAGAAGAGAAGACTTAGGTCTTTACTCCTTCGGTGCTAAAGGACCTTGTTCCAACACTGACAGAGGAGACTTTGCCTTGGGACTTTAATGTCTCACAATTGCACACACTAGGGTCATTTTTAGTAGAAGCCCTTAAAGCCTACAGTATATCTTTAGGTTTGTGGGTGGAAAATAGAAAACCCATAAGAATCCACAAACCCAGGGAGAACATGCAAACTCCATGGAGAAACCTTCAAAATCAGTCCCTGCTCCAAAGGAGCTCACAATCTAATGTCTCACAATCGCACACACACTAGGGTCATTTTTAGTAGAAGCCCCTAAAGCCTACAGTATATCCTTAAGTTTGTGGGTGGAAAAGCTAGAAGAATCCACAAACGCATGGAGAACATGCAAACTCCATGGAGAAAACTTCAAAATCAGTCCCTGCTCCAAAGGAGCTCACAATCTAATGTCTCACGATCGCACACACTAGGGTCGTTTTTAGTAGACGAGTGGGACCTGCAACCTATTCTGCTGAAGTAGTTCATGGACCAAGGAGAAGAAAGCACTTAGGCCATTTCTCCTTTGGTGCTAAAGGACCTTGTCCCAGCACTGGAAGGATTGGTTGCCTTGGGGCTTTAGCAGAGAAGGGGGAGAAAATAACCTATCCCGCTGAAGTAGTTCATGACCCATGGGGCAGAGCACATTTAGGCTTTGGGTGCTAAAGGACCCTTTTCCAGTACTGGAAGAGGTGGCTGCCTTGGGACTTCAGCAGGATTGGGGGGAGGGTATACAAAGGGCAGGACCTCCTGCACCCTATCCTGATTAATTGTCCCCAGAACCTAAGTGAAGAAGGGGCAAAAAGGACCTGCATCTTATCCCACTAAATTAGCTCACAATCCATTCAGAAGAGAAGACTTAGGTCTTTACTCCTTCGGTGCTAAAGGACCTTGTTCCAACACTGACAGAGGAGACTTTGCCTTGGGACTTTAATGTCTCACAATCGCACACACTAGGGTCATTTTTAGTAGAAGCCCTTAAAGCCTACAGTATATCTTTAGGTTTGTGGGTGGAAAATAGAAAACCCATAAGAATCCACAAACCCAGGGAGAACATGCAAACTCCATGGAGAAACCTTTAAAATCAGTCCCTGCTCCAAAGGAGCTCACAATCTAATGTCTCACAATCGCACACACACTAGGGTCATTTTTAGTAGAAGCCCCTAAAGCCTACAGTATATCCTTAAGTTTGTGGGTGGAAAAGCTAGAAGAATCCACAAACGCATGGAGAACATGCAAACTCCATGGAGAAAACTTCAGAATCAGTCCCTACTCCAAAGGAGCTCACAATCTAATGTTTCACGATCACACACACTAGGGTCATTTTTAGTAGAAGCCCTTAAAGCCTACAGTATATCCTTAGGTTTGTGGGTGGGAAATGGAAAGAAAGCCCAGAAGAATCCACAAACGCAGGGAGAACATGCAAACTCCATGGAGATCGTGTACCTAAGATCGTTGATGGAAGAAGCAGCTGTCTTGGGAACTTCAGTAAGGAAGAAGGGACAAAAAAGGGTGGGACCTGCAACCTATTCTGCTGAAGTAGTTCATGGACTAAGGAGAAGAGAGCACTTAGGCCATTTGGTACTAAAGGACCTTGACCCAGCACTGGAAGAATTGGTTGCCTTGGGGCTTCAGCAGAGAAGGGGGAGAAAAAAATCTATCCTGCTGAAGTAGTTCATGACCTATGGGGAAAAGCACATTTAGGCTTTGGGTGCTAAAGGACCCTTTTCCAGCACTGGAAGAGGTGGCTGCCTTGGGGCTTCAGCAGGAGAGGGGGGATATACAAAGGGCAGGACCTCCTGCAGGACCTCGTACACCCTATCCTGATGAATTGTCCCCAGAACCTAAGTGAAGAAGGGGCAAAAAGGACCTGCAACTTATCCCACTAAAGTAGCTCACAATCCATTCAGAAGAGAAGACTTAGGCCTTTACTCCTGCGGTGCTAAAGGACCTTGTTCCAACACTGGCAGAGGAGACTTTGCCTTGGGACTTTAACATGGGTGGAGGGAAGAAAGGGCAGGACCTGCAACCTATCCCGCAGTTCACAGCCCATTATTATTATACAGGATTTATATAGCACCAACAGTTTGCTCGGTGCTTTACAACACCCATGGAGAAGAGAGCATTTAGGCCTTTTTGCCTTGGATGCTCAAGGACCTTGTCCCAGCACTGGAGGGAGTGACTGCCTTTGGATTTCAGCTGAAGTAGGGCTGAACAAAAAGGGCAGGACCTGCAACCTATCCTGCTGAAGCAGTTCACGGGCCATGGAGAAGAGAGCATTAGGCTTTTTTACCTTGGGTGCTAAAGGACCTTGTTCCAGCACAGGAAGAATTGGTTGCCTTGGGACTTCAGCAGGGACTGCGTAACAAAAAGGGCAGGATCTACATCCTATCCTGCTGAAGTAGTTCACAACCCATGAGGAAAAGAGCACTTAGGCCTTTAAGTCTTGGGTGCTAAAGGACCTTGTGCCAGCATTGTAAGACGCGGTTGCCTTGGGACTTCATCAGGGAACAAAAAGGGCAGGACCTGCAACCTATCCTGCTGAAGCAGTTCACGGGCCATGGAGAAGAGAGCATTCGGCTTTTTTACCTTGGGTGCTAAAGGACCTTGTTCCAGCACAGGAAGAATTGGTTGCCTTGGGACCTATACTGCTGAAGTAGTTCACAACCCATGAGGAAAAAAGCACTTAGGCCTTTTAGTCTTGGGTGCTAAAGGACCTTGTCCCAGCATTGTAAGAGGCGGTTGTCTTGGGACTTCATCAGAGAACAAAAAGGACAGGACCTGCAACCTAACCTGCTGAAGTAGCTCACAGCCCATGGTGAGGAGAACACCCTAGGCCTTTTAACCTTGGGTGCTAAAAGACCTTGTCCCAGCACTGAAAGAGGCGGCTGCCTTGGGACCTTAGCAGGGATGGAAGGCAAAAAAGGCAGGACCTGCAGGCAGCCTATCCTGCTGAAGTAGCTCATGATGAATGTGGAAGAGAGCTCCTAGGCCTTTACGCCTTGCCCCAGTGCTGGAAGAGGCGGCTGCCTTGGGATTTGGGGGGGGGGGGGGGGACAAGACCTTAAACCTATTCTGCTGAAGTGGTTCAGAACCCGTGGAGACAAGAGCACTTAGGCCTTTTTACCTTTTGTGCGAAAGGACCTTGTCCCTGCACTGGAAGTGGTAACTGCCTTGGAAATTCAGCAGGTGTGAGAGAAGAAAAAGGGCAGGACCTGAAAACCTATCCTTCTGAAGTAGCTCACAGCCCGTGGGGAAGAGAGCACTTAGGCCTTTTCACCCTGGGTGCTAAAGGACCCTTTTCCAGTACTGGAAGAATTGTCTGACTTGGAACTTCAGCAGGGAAGGGGACTCAGGGCAGGACCTGCAGCCTATCCTGCTGAAGTAGCTCCTGACCAATGAGGAAGAGAGCTCTTAGGCCTTTATGCCTTGGGTGCTAAATGACCTTGCCCCAGTGCTGGAAGATGCGTCTGCCTTGAGACTTCAGTGGGGTTGGGGGAGGGCAAAAAGGACAAGACCTGCAACTTATCCTGCTGAAGTAGTTCACAACCCATGGGGAAGAGAGCATTTAGGCCTTTTTATGCCTTGGATGCTGAAGGACCTTGTCCCAGCACTGGAAGAGGTGGCTGCCTTGGGATTTCAGCAGTGGTGGGGTGGGGGGGGGGGCAACAAAAAGGGCAAGACTTGCAACCTATCCTGCTTAGATAGTTCACAGCCCATGGGGAAAAGAGTGCTTAGGCCTTTTCACCTTGGGTGCTAAAGAAGCTTGTCCCAATATTGGGTGTTCCTAGAGGTTATCCCTTTCATGACTAAGCCTATTTTTGAAATTTGGTGTTTACAAGTTAAAATCCGTATTTTTTGCTGATGTTACGCCGAGTAAATAGATACCAAACATGTCACCCTTTATAATTGAACGCACTCGTGGAATGGCGACGAACTACGGTACCTATGCATTTCCATAGGCGACGCTTTAAAAATTTTTTACGGTTACCAGGTTTGAGCTACAGAGGAGGTCTAGGGCTAGAATTATTGCTCTCGCTCTGACGATCGCGGCGATACCTCACATGTGTGGTTTGAACACCGTTTACATATGCGGGCGCGACTTCCGTATGCGTTTTCTTCGCTGCGCGAGCTCGCGAGGACGGGGGCGCTTTAAAAATTTTTTTTTTTTTTTTTTATTTATTTATTTTATTTATTTTTGTACTTTTATAAATTGTGTTTAAAAATTTTTTTTTTTTTTTTTACTTTTATTGCTGTCACAAGCAATGTAAACATCCCTTATGACAGTAATATGTGGTGACAGGTACTCTTTATGGAGGGATGGGGGGTCTAAAAGACCCCCCATCCCTCCTTTACACTTCAAAGTATTCAGATCGCCGAAAACGGCGATTCTGAATACTGTGTACTTTTTTAAATTCGGCGCCATTGGCAGCCGAGTAAACGGGAAGTGACGTCATGACGTCGCTTCCGCGTTTACAATTAGAAGGCTGGAACGAAGCCGCTCACAGCTTTGTTCCAGCCCGCCCCCAGCCGCCGGAGATTCCCGAATGGACACCGGGCCTCCCGATCGCACGGGAGGCCCGGTAACAGCGGCGGGAGGCGGCGGGAGGGGGGGGATGTCCCCTCCCGCTCCTCCGGTATAACAGCCGAGCGGCTTTTAGCCGCATCGGTTGTTATATTCGGGTAGCCGATCGCCCGCTGAAAACAACGGTACCGGGATGATGCCTGCAGCTGCGGGCATCATCCCGGTATAACCCCGGAAAGCCGAGGACGCATATGTGCGTTCGGACGGCGGGAAGGGGATTTATTGTTCCATAACCCACAAGAAATCATTTTACCCATATTATTATTTTATAGGATTTATTTAGCGGCAACAATTTGTGCAGTGCTTTCCAATATAAACGGAGACAGTACGGTTGCAAAACAAATTAAATGCATAGCTTCCTGAAAACATCACAGCACTCTTCCTCAGTACTCCTCTCAAGAGCCCTCAGTCCTAAGGAAAGCAGAGGGTTGGTTCTTGGAAAGAGTTATGCAGATTTAAATAAAGCCTTGACGGGTGGATGTCATTCTGGAGGTGTAGGTGCTTCTAAGCAGGCTGTATTTACATGCAGGCCACCATAGGCAATGAACACATGTGATGCTGACCTTCCATGATTGAAAGAGCTGAAATCAAATGAATGAAAGGGGCAGGCCAGGGACAGTCAGGCTGGGATGGAAAGGGTTAGATCAGGGATCTTCAAACAACCTCACTCCAGCTGCTGCAGAACTACACATCCCATTAGGCATTGTAAAACTCTGACATTCACAGACATTACAAGGTATGATGGGAATTGTAGTTCCTGAACAACTGGAGGGCAGAGGCGGCTCTCTAATTAGGCAAATTAGGCGGTCGCCTAAGGCCTCGCGCTCACAGGGGCCTCACGGCCGCCTAATTTGCCAGATTAAAGAGCTGCCTCTACTGGCAACTGGGATCCCCCCGCCCCCGCCATCAGCACAGTGGTGAGTCCGCTCACCGCTACATGGAGAGGTAGCGGGTTGCTTCCCAGATGATCGGAGATCACGTACAGCTCCGGATCTCAGTCAAAGTCAGCGCTGACACTTGCCCCTTCCTCTCCCTCCCCTCACAAGCAGGAGAGGAGAGAGAGCTACTTCCACTGCTGTTCCTCCTCATGTCTGCCCCGCTGACCCATCGGGACCAGTGGGGGGCCCCCATGAGAAACTGTGCTGGGGATGAAGCCAGTGCCGGACCAAGTCCCGAACTTCCGGCACTGCGCTCCACTCAATGAGGATTCCTCTCAGCTGTGCCAGTCTGTGGTCATCGATCTCCGGTTCCTCCGCCCAGCGCCTCTCTCTCCGCCCGTCTCGATGACTCGTTTTTCATCTGGATTGCCGCTGTATACACACACTGAGGAAAAATCTGTAGAACACTCCACCTCTCAGCTCCGCCCCCCAACTTGGGCTCTCACACCTTGCTTGCAGCAGTACCCGATTTCCGCCGATAAGGTAACATAAATGGAGATCCTAAAGAGGGCAGGGGGCGCTGCTATAAGTGGGGTCTCTGATCTCTGGAGTTCTCTAAGGAAGGCAGGCACTGATATTAGGGGACTGTGAGCTAATGGGGGTCTCTGGGGGGTACTCTAATGTAAGAGGCATCCTTCTTTCCTTCTGCTTCCCCTGTTCTGTGCCCACTTATCCTCCCCCTGTGCTGTGCCCTCCTGCTCCCTCCTTTATTTTACTCTCTTGCCCTGTGCCCACTTACCCTCCCCCGTACTGTACCCCCCTGCCCCAGTACTGTGCCCTCTTACCCTCCCCCATATTGTACCTTCCTGCCCCAGTACTGTGCCCACTTACTCTCCCCCCTGTGCTTTGTCCTCCTGCTCCCCCTGTACTGTACCCTCCTGCCCCCTGTTCTGTGCCCACTTACCCTCCCCCCTGTGCCCTCCTGCTCCCCCCTGTACCGTACCCTCCTTCTCCCTCCCTATGCTGTGCCCACTTACCTTTCCCCTGTGCTGTGCCCTCCTGCTCCCTCCTTTACTGTACCCTACTGTCCCCTGTACTGTGCCCACTTACCCCCCCGTGCTGTGCCCTCCTGCTCCCTCCTTTACTTACCCTCCTACCCCCTGTACTGTGCCCACTTACCCTCCCCCTGTGCTGTGCCCTCCTGCTCACTCCTTTACTGTACCCTCCTGCCACCTGTACTGTGCCCACTTAACCCCTGTGCTTTGCCCACCTGCTCTCCCCTGTACTGTACCCTCCTGCCCCCTGCACTGTGCCCTCCTGCTCCCTCCTTTACTGTACCCTCCTGTCCTCTTGTACTGTGCCCACTTACCCCCCCATGCTGTGCCCTCCCGCTCCCTCCTTTACTGTACCCTCCTGCCCCCTGTACTGTGCCCACTTACCCTCCCCCTGTGCTTTGCCCTCCTGCTCCCCCTGTACTATACCCTCCTGCCCCCTGTTCTGTGCCCACTTACCCTCCCCCCTGTACTGTACCCTCCTGCCCTCTGTTATGTGTCCACTTACCCTCCCCCTGTGCTGTGCCCTCCTGTTCCCCCCCTGTACTGTACCCTCCTGCCCCATGTACTGTGCCCACTTACCCTCCCCCCTGTGCTGAGTCCTCCTGCTCCCCCTGTACTGTACCCTCCTGCCCCCTGTACTGTGCCCACTTACCCTCCCCCTGTGCTGTGCCCTCCTCTCTCCTTTAATGTACACTCCTGCTCCATGTTATATGCCCACTTACCCTCCCCCTGTGCTGTGCCCTCCTGCTCCCTCCTTTAATGTACACTCCTGCCCCATGTACTTTGCCCACGTACCCTCCACCTGTACTGTATCCTCCTTATACAGCTAATTTTTATCGCTTTAATTATTTTTCCTATTATGGTTGTGAGGGGGCCTCATGCCTAAGTTTTGCCTAAGGCCTCACAAAGCCTAGAGCCGCCTCTGCTGGAGGGCCATAGTTTGAAGACCCCTGGGTTAGATAATGCTGGACATCCTCCAGCCAGGAAATGAGGCAGGCTTTATCTGACCTGCTGCAGCTTCTAATGCACATTATGAGAATCTCACAGTGTGCAGTGAAATCAGAGTCAGCCATTTCAGCACAGGAGAAGAGCCGGTACAGCTGTTCTTCTTGCTTGGTGGAACCTTTTTTTCCAGCAGACACGTTGGATAATCACAGACCTGACTTGGAAGCAATTCATTCACACAGAGAGACAGGAGCTCACAGTCATCAAGGCTTCGGAGATCAGAGGAGCTCAGAAAATTGGGATTATGAGTTTAATTTCAGCTCATTAAATAAACTGCTAGTCAACGTCTGATTCCTACCTCATTGGTATTTATTGGATTTTGTTGATGAACAGATGTGTAATAAATATTTTCCCTTTTAATTGCTGCTAAGAAGTCGCAACTGACATAGCACATAGTTACATACTAGGCAAAGTACAAAATATAAAATACTCGTATAACCAGAGATCCAATTAAATCCTACAATTCTGAGCTCCAATTCACTATTTTGAAAAAATTCTAAAATAAGCTATGTAATAGCCTACAGAACTATTACTGAATATGCATTTACTGACAGCAATTATTTGCAAAGCAAGGGGTGGGCTTGCTAATGTTTTCAAAAGTCTCTAGGTAAAAACAGTGTTTCATTCAGTTACATTTTTTGCAAATTTTCAAAAGAAAATTATAACAATTTTCCTTTTCTTTTACATTTTTTTGGTTTATACATTTAAAAAACAAATCATTTATATATGATATATGGGTATATATATATATATATATATATATATATATATATATATATATATAAAACCAAAAGTATTGGGACGCTGTCTGTACACGCACGTGGAATTTAATGCCATCCCAGTCTTAGTCCGTAGGGTTCAATCTTGAGTTGGCCCGCCCTTTGCAGCTATAGCATCTTCAACTCATCTGGGAAGGCCGTCCACAAGGTTTAGGAGTGTGTCTATGGGAATGTTTGACCATTCTTCCAGAAGTGCATTTGTGAGGCCAGGCACTGATGTTGGACGAGAAGACCTGGCTCACTCTAATTCATCCCAAAGGTGTCAGGACTATGTGCAGGTCAGTCCAGTTCCTCCACCCCAAACTCGCTCATCCATGTCTTTATGGACCTTGTTTTGTGCACTGGTTCAAATCATTTGGTGGAGGGGGGATTATGATGTGGGTCTGCTTTTCAGGGGTTGGGCTTGGCCCCTTAGTTCCAGTGTTATGGACCTTGATTTGTGCACAGGGTTCAATATTGAGTTGGCCCAACCTTTGCAGCTATTACAGCTTCAACTCAAAACTGGCTCATCCATGTCTTTATGGACCTTGCTTTGTGCACTGGTGAGCAGTCATGTTGGAACAGGAAGGGGCCATCTCCAAACTGTTCCCACAAAGTTGGGAGCATGAAATTGTCCAAAATGTCTTGGTATGCTGATGCCTTAAGAGTTCTCTTCACTGGAACTAAGGGGCCAAGCCCAACCCCTGAAAAGCAACCCCACACTCATCCATGTCTTTATGGACCTTGCTTTGCATCTCCATGGAAAAATGGATGATCATCCATTTACATCAGTGTACATCCACATCCGTCAACATCTGTTTTTGAAACGGATCAAAGCCCTATTTTTGTTCCGTTAAAAAAAAATGGAATGGACAAAAAATGGATGTAAACGGACAAACAGTCCACTTTTACATCCATTTTTTTCATTGGTAGTAGATGTAAAAAAAACTGACGAGGAACTTGATGAGCAGCTGATAAAAAACAGATGAAATAACAGATGAAAAACTTATATAAATTTCATTCGTTTTTTTTCTTTAAAAAAACGTGACTGAACTGATGAAACAAATGGTCTGCATATGTAAAAGAGGCCCAAATGCTTTTTTGAAAAGGTTAAATCAATGGATTTAGTTCCGCTTTAAAATAACAATCTACTGAGTTGACCAGAACTTGTTCTTGAGGGAATTTAGTCCACATTTTCACAGCTCTTACAGTGAAGAAGCCTTTCCATATGTGGGGGTTAAATCTCTTTTCCTCCAGACATAAAGAGTGGCCCCCTTGTCCTCTCTGGTGGCCTTAAAGTGAATAACTCTACACCGAGTTCACTACTTGGACCTCCTCTATATTTACACATGGTGATAATATCCCCCCCTTAATCGCCTCTTCTCAAGAAAGAATAAATTGAATAAATACAAAAAACTATTTACAAGAAGGTGTTCTCAAAGTTGGTCTGCCCTTCATTTCATCATGAAGGCGGATAGGAACGAGAAAATAACAGATTGGAAAATATCCCGTAATAGATCTGGTGCACCTTAATCCAATAATTTCAACTTTCCTATTTCATGGAATCCTACAGTCTTCTCTCATTTTACTCAGAACTCAGCACGGAACACAAAGAGGAAAGCCAGAGACCGCAGGACATTTATCTCCTGATCTCTGGTGTCTAGCAGGTGAACTCATAGCCGCTATTAAGCCATTACAGCTAAAATATGTAAAATGCCTCTCTCCTCACTCCAGTGAGCTCTTAATGATACCAAAGGCCATTGCTGAGACCCCCTGAGGTGGGCTAAGCACATGGAAAAAAAAAAAAAAATTGGTATGTTATGAAAAACAGAACAATTTGAGAGACGCCTTCCGACAACCTTTCCTATTTGCAGGTAGTAAGGTACATGTTCCCCTAGGACAAGCCACTAATGGCCTCATCTAGAAGTATTGGCTGGTAAGGACCAAACAAGTCCAAGAAAAAAAGAAAACAGTGAAAGGAAGTTTAATATTTTCTAGAAGTTACAGGAAGAAAAAAAGGAACGCATGCCAAAAATGTTACATGAACTGTGCAACCCTTTCCAGCATTCAGTCAACGTGTGATTCAGATTTATATACCGTGTGCCTTGTGCACAACTAAGAGCAAGTCGTTACCATGATGTGTGCTCTGGTTTTTTTTCGCACCATTGTAAAAATTGTCTACAACAGCCAGGGTGGATTAGATTTAGATCAACTCAATTTAAATCAGAATTTTTAAAGAGCAACTGTCATCTCTGTCCCGGCTCCTCCTCTGACCTGATGTTGACTCACCGACAGTCCCATTCGCTTTAATGGGACGGCTGGTGATGCGGCAGTGACACAACGCGGTGAGGGACGTGGTTATGGTTGCCACCTCATCCCTTTAAACCCGAACATATATGAATTACACAGGTTCTGTGGCTGATTAAGGTGGTAATTAAACTCACTTGGTGCCTCATCTGCATTTAATTAGCCTCAGAACCTGTGTAATTCATATGTGTTCGGGTCTAAAGGGATGAGGTGGCAACCATAACTACGTCCCTCACCGTCTAAAGGGATGAGGTGGCAAGATGTGGTGGCAGCAGGTGAGTGGATTGCCCGCTAACAGGAGCTGCCATGACAGATCTGAAATGAATTGCTCAGGAAAGCCCTACCAACTTCTGGAGGAACTATAGAGTTCCATGGAACCCTGGTCGAGAAACCCTGCTCTAGAGGGAACCCAACAGGTATGGTATATGCAAGATGGATCAATGTAACTATGTAACACTTGCCATATCTACACTTCAGCATTAATAAAAATCTATGTAATAAAAAAAAGTGATAGGTGTCATTTATCAACTTATGAACATTTTCTATAACGAAAAATACTGAAGGACTTCTTCCTCCTAAGACCAGAGAAGCTTTTATTGTTTTAATCCCCAAGCCAAATAAGGATTCTTTACACTTCAAATCCGCCAGACCATTCTCATTGATTAACACAGATGTGGCCAAAATCTTAGCCGGACGCTTAAACTGTGTTGTGTCTGCTATTGTTAACTGAGATCAATCCAGCTTTATCCCCGGAAGATCTACAAATATAAACATCCGTAGACTCTTCACAAATCTTAACATTCCTCAAAACCTCCACAACACCGAGAGCCATTCCGGTGTTAGATACCCACAAAGCCTTTGATTCAATTAAAGCCTAACTCCGGATTTACTATCACCCTCAGTAGTTATTTTGGGCCACGTTGTCCCAGATTAACTATTTCCTTTATTAATGGCTGTCAACGCTGTATAAAGTTTATATAACATCCGCTACATACAGTATACAGCGCTGTTGTCCGGCAGCGGTCCAGAGATTTCCCGTCTGCTGCCAAAACAAAATTGAACCAGGAAATAATATGTTTGAGCCAGCCTGGCCCAAATTATTTAATGTGATAGCAAAAGTAGAGTTGGACTTTAAATGGCCTTATAAGGCTTATAGGGTTTTGGCCTCATCCATTGGCTTTGGCAAAACTTTCATATCCTGGACCCAAATTTTAAGAAAAAAAACCTTGTATCATATTATTTGGATCCCTACCCTATAGTATACAGAAAAGAAAAAAGGCATGTGTTGTCCCCACTTTTGTTTGCCCTGGCTATTGAAGCCCTTTGAAGAGATTATCTGGCAGATTATCCAGCAAACTCCATTGATTTAAGGGAGTCCAGGTGAGTACATTAGAAGAGTCTCTTTATATGTCATGCTGATATATTGAGCAGACCCACAACAGTCTATTGCTGACATTCTCAATCAGGGTTCCTCCAGAGCAGCCTTTCTCAACCTTTTCAACACAGAGGGACGCTTTAAATATATTTCCGGTCTCAAGGAACCCCTGCTAGAAAATACTCTATCTACAACTCATGATACAGTACATTAGCGTGATGGTCATTGGAAAGAATACTCTTTACATTGGTGGTCAATGAGAAGAATGCTCCTTACATTGGTGATCAGTGGGAAGAATGCTCCTTACATTGGTGGTCAATGAGAAGAATGTTCCTTACATTGGTGATCAGTGGGAAGAATGCTCCTTACATTGGTGATCAGTGGGAAGAATGCTCCTTACATTGGTGATCAGTGGGAAGAATGTTCCTTACATTGGTGATCAGTGAGAAGAATGTTCCTTACATTGGTGGTCAGTGGGAAGAATGATCCTTACATTGGTGATCAGTGGGAAGAATGCTCCTTACATTGGTGATCAGTGGGAAGAATGTTCCTTACATTGGTGGTCAGTGGGAAGAATTCTCCTTACATTGGCGGGCCGTGGGAAGAATGTCCTTTATGTTGATGGTCAGTGGGAAGAATGCTGCTTACATTGGTGATCAGTGGGAAGAATGTCCTTTACATTGGTGGTCAGTGGGAAGAATGTCTCTTACATTGGTGATCAGTGGGAAGAATGCTCCTTACATTGGTGATCAGTGGGAAGAATGCTCCTTACATTGGTGATCAGTGGGAAGAATGCTCCTTACATTGGTGATCAGTGGGAAGAATGATCCTTACATTGGTGATCACTGGGAAGAATGCTCCTTACATTGGTGATCAGTGGGAAGAATGCTCCTTACATTGGTGATCAGTGGGAAGAATGCTCCTTACATTGGTGATCAGTGGGAAGAATGTTCCTTACATTGGTGATCAGTGGGAAGAATGTTCCTTACATTGGTGATCAGTGAGAAGAATGTTCCTTACATTGGTGGTCAGTGGGAAGAATGATCCTTACATTGGTGATCAGTGGGAAGAATGCTCCTTACATTGGTGGTCAATGAGAAGAATGCTCCTTACATTGGTGGTCAGTCGGAAGAATGCTCCTTACATTGGTGATCAGTGGGAAGAATGTTCTTTACACTGCTGATCAGTGGGAAGAATGTTCCTTACATTGGTGATCAGTGGGAAGAATGATCCTTACATTGGTGATCAGTGGGAAGAATGATCCTTACATTGGTGATCACTGGGAAGAATGATCCTTACATTGGTGATCAGTGGGAAGAATGTTCCTTACATTGGTGATCAGTGGGAAGAATGTTCCTTACATTGGTGGTCAGTGGGAAGAATACTCCTTACATAGGTGATCAGTGGGAAGAATGTAAGGAACATTCTTCCACTGACCACCAAGGTAAGGAGCATTTTTCCCACTGACGACCAATGTAAGGATCTTTCATTCACTCATCACCAGTGTGAGGAGCATTCTTCCTACTGACCATCACACTAATGTACCCTGAGCTGTAGATAGTAAATATTAGGAGGGGTTTTCAGGGACCGGATAGTTATTTTAAGGATTCCTCCATGTTATAAAGGTTGAGAAAGGCTGATCTGCTGGGAAAATCCTAGACATAGTCCATGGATTCAGTACCCATTCTGGCCTTAAAGTCAATTAAAGTAAATCAAATGTGTTTTCAACCTACACGCATTTAATCCTTCTTGTAGTCTATATTGGTTCATTTCTGAGCTAACTGTTTTTACTGTGTCAACAAAAATACATTGGAATCAAACATTTTATTCATTAAAAACAAGGACGGCAACCCATTACTTTCGGAAATTCTGACGTCTCAGCATAGGTCCTTGTTTATCAAAGGGTATATGAAATGAAAGGATTCGAGTTCCCCCGACTCATGCCTCCAGACAAAGATGAAGTCATGAAAGAGTTACAAGTTCCATATCACACGGACTGTACCCCATCCCACCAACTGTTCTTTCCTGCAGCAAATTCATTACCACAAACACAAACCTGTGGAGAGTAAACAATAATAATAAAAAAAAAAAAATTCTAATAGTAAAGCATAAAAGCAGCATCTGAAAAATATGCAGCACAAGAAAGTAAATTAGCATCCCCAGAATAGCAATTAGTAGGCAAACCGGTAAACAAAACACATATCCAAGCTCTCCCAGGGCCCCCAAATGCTTTTATGGTCCACAGAAACCAAGCATGATTTCACTCACTTAATTCTAATATCGAGAAAAGGGGGGGAGGGGAGGTGCTGTGCTTAACGAGGAGTTCTCTTCATACATTTCTAGAAATCTTTATCAGCAGAAAATGTAAGGGTTCTTTGACAACAAGAATGTTTGTTGTTGTGGATTTACAATGACGCCAATAGGCAATACTGAAGAAATAAACATTTAAAAAAAAGCCAAACTCCAGCCAATAGTGCATTTCTACTTTCCGGTAGAGAAGGGAAAAGTATGATCTCTGTTGGGATTTGGGGGTAGGTCTGAGATGGTGGAGCACTGGACCCCAGGGAAGACCGAAGACAGAAGTCAGAAAGGGGGTAGGTCTGAGATGGTGGAGAACTGGACCCCAGGGAAGACTGAAGATAGAAGTCAGAATGGGAGCAGGTATGGGTTGGTGGAGCACTGGACCCTAGGGAAGACTGAAGACAGAAGTCAGAATGGGGCAGGTATGGGTTGGTGGAGCACTGGACCCTAGGGAAGACTGAAGACAGAAGTCAGAATGGGGGCAGGTATGGGTTGGTGGAAGACTGGACCTCAGGGAAGACTGAAGATAGAAGTCAGAATGGGGGCTGGTTTGGTTTGGTGGAGCACTGGACCCTAGGGAAGACTGAAGATAGAAGTCAGAATGGGGGCAGGTATGGGTTGGTGGAGCACTGGACCCTAGGGAAGACTGAAGACAGAAGTCAGAATGGGGGCAGGTATGGGTTGGTGGAGCACTGGACCCCAGGGAAGACTGAAGATAGAAGTCAGAATGGGGTCTGGTATGGGTTGGTGGAGCACTGGACCCTAAGAAAGACTGAAGACAGATGTCAGAATGGGGGCAGTTATGGGTTGGTGGAAGACTGGACCTCAGGGAAGACTGAAGATAGAAGTCAGAATGGGGACTGGTATGGGTTGGTGGAGCACTGGACCCTAGGGAAGACTGAAGACAGATGTCAGAATGGGGGCAGGTATGGGTTGGTGGAGAACTGGACCCCAGGGAAGACTGAAGATAGAAGTCAGAATGGGGGCAGGTATGGGTTGGTGGAGAACTGGACCCCAGGGAAGACTGAAGACAGAAGTCAGAATGGGGGCAGGTATGGGTTGGTGGAGCACTGGACCCCAGGGAATACTGAAGATAGAAGTCAGAATGGGGGCAGGTATGGGTTGGTGGAGCACTGGACCCTAGGGAAGACTGAAGACAGAAGTCAGAATGGGGGCAGGTATGAGTTGGTGGAGCACTGGACCCCAGGGAAGACTGAAGATAGAAGTCAGAATGGGGGCAGATATGGGTTGGTGGAGCACTGGACCCTAGGGAAGACTGAAGACAGATGTCAGAATGGGGGCAGGTATGGGTTGGTGGAGAACTGGACCCCAGGGAAGACTAAAGACAGAAGTCAGAATGGGGGCAGGTATGGGTTGGTGGAACACTGGACCCCAGGGAAGACTGAAGATAGAAGTCAGAATGGGGGCAGGTATGGGTTGGTAGAACACTGGACCTCAGGGAAGACTGAAGATAGAAGTCAGAATGGGGGCAGGTATGGGATGATGAAGCACTGGACCCCAGGGAAGACTGAAGGCAGAAATCACAATCTCATTTCTAGAGGCAGCTCCCTGTCAACTGTGGTATCCCAAAGAGTCCCTGTAGCAGTCTATAGAACATTAGAAGGATGAGAGCTTATTACATTGTGAGAATGAGCGTTTGCACTATGCAGTTTTGCTAATTTTCACATGATTCTGCATGTCACATAGGGCAGCCCATTCACTTTAATGGGCTGCCCTATGCGCTCAAAAAAGAAGCTCCTGCTCCTTTTGGGTGACAAGCTTCACGCGATTTGTAAAGGCTGCGTGATCCTGTCACGCAAAAATTGTGACAGAATTGCATCACGTTTGGAGCTCGTTTGGAGCACCATTGAAGTATAACAGCACTCAAATGTGTGCAGCATTATGTGCTGCAATTGCCAAGAGATATGGAGTTTCAGGAAGAATTGCCCATGCTTCCAAATAGCAAAATGTGATTGAAACCTTAAAGAATAACGGCACCCAAATGCGCGTTGCACGTTCTGCCGCTATATGGAATTGCGGGCAATATCGCAGCGATACTGCCAGCGATTCCAAATTACCAAGTGTCAATGCAGCCTAAGCCCCTGGTAACACTGGTGCAACTTCTAGTTTCAAATCGCACGATAAGTCGCACCCTATTGTCCGCAGCGGAAGCGGTCAAATCGGCTCCATCAGAGTTGCACCAAAGTTCTTGCACTACATTTTTGCAGGTCCAGGTGCGACTTGCATAGACATCAGTGCCTGAATTTGCACAGATGTCTTCCAAGTCGCACTGACATGCGGCTTAGAAATCGATTTCAAAGCTGTGTGTTCGATGGGACCGAAGGCTTAGGCTTCATGCACGTGGCAGTACAGCATGCAGAGCCTGCGCAATTGCTCGCCCAGGGCACGCAACTGCCGCATACAGCAGCCCATTGAAATTAATTAAACAATGTGTAGATATGCACCAGGGGTTGCGCACTGCACGTGCAGCTGCATTCAAGACATACAGCTCTTCCATACATGTGCAGCTGCAATCAAGACATACAGCACGTCCATAGACGTGCAGCTGAAATCAAGACATACAGTACGTCCATACACGTGCAGCTGAAATCAAGACATACAGCACGTCCATACACGTGCAGCTGAAATCAAGGCATACAGTACGTCCATACACGTGCAGGTGCGGCTGCAGATCGAAAGGAAAGGTACATTTTTTTATGACTTCTCTACCAATTTTATAAGCTATATTATTTTTATTTTTTTATTGCTACATTTTTTTCCCACGCGAAAATGGAGTTATCCTTTAAGAGATTTCCATAATATTCAATTGCGTTCTTGGCGGTAAGTCAGCGTATCGAAAACCACGTGTGCTGTATTTTTCATCGGCAGTGATTGTTAAGGTAAGGGCGCCGGGGAAAAAAAAAAAAAAGGTAATCAGCGCACAGCTTCACTCCAGCTTTGGAATCCATAACACGACAACTCACTTTATCACCAACGAATATCCTCAACGAGATGAGGGGAAACATAAGTGACTCCTGATCTGTGGTAATCACATTTCTGGGAGTTAATTGAGCTGTGCAGTAACAGATGTCGACATTTTCCCAACACACAGCTACAAAGCGAACGACGCCGCTCTCACGGCACGAGGAGAGGGGGGGATATAGACGGCGTTGAGGAACCGCTGACACAGACTTTAGACCTGTACAATGGAGCTACGGGAGGAACATGTCAACACTTTACGTGGCAAACATTGCCATGTGTGCCGTGTTTGGAGGAAGAAAAATGCTGACTATAACCCTAAGAACACCATCCTTACAGTCAAGCACGGAGGTGGAAACGCGATGCTTTGGGGCTGTTTCTCTGCTAAAGGTACAGGCCGACTTTGCCGCATTGAGGGGCCAATGGACGGGGGCCATGTATTGTAAAATCTTGGATGAGAACCTTCTTCCCTCAGCCAGAACACTGAAGATGGGTCATCGATGGGTCTTCCAGCATGACCCAAAACATACCGCCAAGACAACAAAGGAGTGGCTCAAGAAGAAGCACATTAAGGTCATGGAGTGGCCTAGTCAGTCTCCAGACCTTAAAGGGGTTGTAAACCCTCATGGTTTTGCATCTTAATGCATTCTATGCGTTAAGGTGAAAAACCTTCTCTCATGCTGCAGCCCCCCCCCCCCTGTTTTACTTACCGGAATGCAGTCATTCTTCAGCCGGGACCATCTCTAGCTGGTGTCTCGGGTCCTGATTGGATCGATTGATAGCAGCGCAGCCATTGGCTCCCACTGCTGTCAATCAGATAGCAGCACCGGGGGGGGGGCAGAGTCCTGCATTCTGTGAAAGGACACGCCCACAATGGTGTCCACCAAGGAGAATGCTTCTTCCCGACGTGGACACTCGATGCGGGGAGGGGCCACCAGCATACCTCCCAACATTTTGAGATGGGAATGAGGGACACCTACTAACAAATGTATGTAGGCATAGGACACGCCTCCTGCCACACACCCCCTTAAAGGAATATATGCAAAGCGAATTGCACAGTGGAGGTGAGTATGACATGTTTGTTATTTTTTTTATTTTTTGGAGGGAGCTGAAACTTCGCCAAGAAACAGCCAAGAAACCATAAGAATTTAGAGAAGATCTGTAAAGAAGATTGGACCAAAAACCCTCCTGAGATGTGTGCAAACCTGGTCACCAACTACAAGAAATGTCTGACCTCTGTGATCGCCAACAAGGGTTTCTCCACCAAGTACTAAGTCATGTTTTGCTTGGGGATCAAATACTTACTTTACTCACTGAACTGCAACTCAATTTATAACATTTGTATCATGTGTTATTTCTGGATTTTTGGTTGATATTCTGTCTCTATCATATAAAATACACCTATGATAAAAAAATGATAGACCCTTCATTTCTTGGTAAGTGGGCAAACCTACAAAATCTGCAGGCGTTCAAATCATAATTTCCCCCACTGTATATATTACTAATCCGACTCTTACGGGTAGGGCGCGCGTATCCGTGCCACCTAGGGTTGCCACCTGTTCTTCAAGCCAAACCAAAACACTTTAGTGGCGCACGGCAACATTTTTTTTAAGGGGGGACACTGTGGATAAAGGAGAACTCTGATGGAAGAAGGTTTCTGCTCACCAAACCTCCCAACTTACATCAGAGTTTCCAGCATTCCCCCTTAACCGCTTGCCGATCAGCCGCCGTCATTATACTGCGGCAGGTCGGCACGATCCCGCGAACCGTCGTAGCTATACGTCGGCTCCTTTACGCGGGATAGCAGGCATGGTTGGTGCTGAAGCTCGTGACCGACGGTCGCGATGACTGCCGGCGACGAGCGATCGCGGGCACGAGAGGCAGAACAGGGATGTGTGTGTGCGTGTAAACACACACATCCCTGTTCTGTTCTGTGAGGAGAGACAGATCGTGTGTTCCTAATAGCTAGGAATCACGATCCGTCACTTCCTCTAGGTCAGTCCCCTCCCCCTACAGTTAGAACACACACACAGGGAACACAATTAACCCCTTGATCGCCTCCCTAGTGTTAACCACTTCTCTGCCAGTGACATTTTTACAGTAATCAGTGCATTTTTATGGCACTGATCGCTGTATAAATGCCAATGGTCCCAAAAATGTGTCAAAAGTGTCCGATCTGTCCGCCATAATGTCGCAGCCCTGATAAAAATCGCAGATCGACGCCATTACTAGTAAAAAATAAAGAAATAAATAAAGATGGCATAAAACTATCCCCTAACTTTTGCGCAAACCAATCCATATACGCTTATTGTGATTTTTATTACCAAAAATATGTGAAAAGGATATATATCGGCCTAAACTGAGGGAAAAAAAAAACAATTTTTATATTTTTTTTGGGGGATATTTATTATAGCAAAAAGTACAAAATATTGTGTTTTTTTCAAAATTGTCGCTCTTTTTGAGTTTATAGCGCAAAAAATAAAAACCGCAGAGGTGATCAAATACCACCAAAAGAAAGCTCTATTTGTGGGGAAAAAAGGACGTCAATTTTATTTGGCTGCAGTGTCGCACGACCGCGCAATTGTCAGTTAAAGCAACGCAGTGCTGTATCGCAAAAAATGGCCTGGTCATTGAGCAGCCAAATCTTCCAGGGCTGAAGTGGTTAAATTAGGGTTCCCAAAGCCCCCCTTTCATCAGTGCACCCCTTACTTCTGAGTCCCTCTTACCTTAGTGTACTCACTCCCTTGGAGGCAAGAGAGAGAAGGGAGGGAGGGGGGAGACTTCAGTCACAGACATTGGATGCTGAGCTCACTCACCCGAGAACGGAGGACATGGATCCATGCCTTCCCCTAGAAGCACCTCCCACATTTTAGTAAAACACTGGCTAGGCAATAGGCACACAGTTAACCCTTTGATCGCCCCAATGGTAAAGTGATTGTAAAAGCAGAAGGCTTTTTATCTCAATGCATCCTATGCATTAGGATAGAAAAGCTTCTGTGTGCAGCAGACCCCCCCCCCCCCCCTAATAAATTGTCTGTCTTTTTTTTTGTTTATAGCGCCAAAAAAAAAAAAAAATCGCAGAGGTGATTAAATACCACCAGAAGAAAGCTCTATTTGTGTGGAAAAAAAAGGAGGTCAATTTTATTTGGGTACAGCGTCTCACGACTGCGCAATTGTCAGCTAAAGTAACGCAGCGCCGTATCGCAAAAAAAATGGCCTGGTCATGAAGGGGGGGGGGGTAAATCTTCCGGAGGTCAAGTAGTTAAAGTATAACTAAAGAACAAACTTCTTTTTTTTAGTTTTGGATGGAGTGGAGAGAGATTAGAGCCCCTGTCAGTTTTTATTTCTGTCTGTGTCCCCATTAGGGAGATTCACCCTCTTTATTTGTCCTGTTTCCCATTATCATTGAAAGTGAAAGTAAAAGAAAATCCCAAATGTTGGGTTGTCCCCTGAAAAGTAATAGAGGGGAGATCCAATGGGGACACTAGTTCTGGTGCCCTGGGGGGTCCCCAAGGAATCCCCTTGATTTGCAGGTATTTCCTCTCACTTCCTGTTTGGTTACGGGACAGTGAAGGGAAATCTCCGCAATGGGACACAGAGAACAAAAAAAAAAACCTTACAGGGGTCATAACCCTCCCTATCCGAAATAAAAAAAAAAAAGTTTTGACTTTAGTTCCACTTTTTTAATTTAAATCATTAATGCCGACCTCTGGTCTCCCCTTCAGCCTTGCACAATTGTACCGGCTTCTCTCCTTCACTGAAAATGCTTATTCTGGTTTCACTGCACACTGTGAGCTTTTTAAGTCATCAAGTCTGTAAGTCATACAGAGCTCCGCCTCATTTCCTGGCTGGAGGATGTCAAAAATCAACTAGCCCTTTCCACCCCAGCCTGGCTGTCCCTGGCCCACCCCTTTCATGAGATTTCAATTATGAGCTTGAGCATCACCCACATGTGATGCTCAGCATCACATATGGGTGTTACCAAAAATGTAATATTTGATAGCTTACCGATCATTAGACATGGTGGCTGCATTTGTTTTCTTTTTTTTTTTTTTTTTTTAGGCTTTTTTTCCCCCTCTGTTATCACCTGGTGATCTGGCCACACACCTCCCGTATTACAGTATACCGCCCCTAGTGACGCCATTAATTACATTGCCCCCCCTAGTGACGCCATTGATTACAGTGCCCCCCCTAGTGACGCCATTGATTACAGTGCCCCCCCCTAGTGACGCCATTGATTACAGTGCCCCCCCTAGTGACGCCATTGATTACAGTGCCCCCCTAGTGACGCCATTGATTACAGTGCCCCCCCCTAGTGACGCCATTGATTACAGTGCCCCCCTAGTGACGCCATTGATTACAGTGCCCCCCCTAGTGACGCCATTGATTACAGTGCCCCCCTAGTGACGCCATTGATTACAGTGCCCCCCCCTAGTGACGCCATTGATTACATTGCCCCCTAGTGACGCCATTGATTACAGTGCCCCCCTAGTGACGCCATTGATTACAGTGCCCCCCCCTAGTGACGCCATTGATTACAGTGCCCCCCTAGTGACACCATTGATTACAGTGCCCCCCCCTAGTGACGCCATTGATTACAGTGCCCCCCCTAGTGACGCCATTGATTACAGTGCCCCCCCCTAGTGACGCCATTGATTACAGTGCCCCCCCTAGTGACGCCATTGATTACAGTGCCCCCCCTACTGACGCCATTGATTACAGTGCCCCCCCCTAGTGACGCCATTGATTACAGTGTCCCCCCTAGTGACGCCATTGATTACAGTGCCCCCCCCTAGTGACGCCATTGATTACAGTGCCCCCCCCTAGTGACGCCATTGATTACAGTGCCCCCCCCTAGTGACGCCATTGATTACAGTGCCCCCCCCTAGTGACGCCATTGATTACAGTGCCCCCCCTAGTGACGCCATTGATTACAGTGCCCCCCCCTAGTGACGCCATTGATTACAGTGCCCCCCCAGATACGCCATTGATTACAGTGCCCCCCCCCCCACTCTGGATGAAGGAGCACAGGACGCACAACAGACAGCAGCATTGTTAGTCTGGGGGAGGGGAAATGTAATAGCAGATTTAGGTACACTAACAAATTGAAGCCAAACTCCATCTCACACTTTATACTTGGTTCACACCTTAGCGTTTTGGTGGCCCTGCGTTTTTTCCTGCAGATAAAAAAAAATAATAATAATAAAAATGCCATAAATCTATCCCCTATTTTGTAGACGCTATAACGTTTGCGCAAACCAATCAATATACGCTTATTGCGATTTTTTTTTTAACCAAAAATACGTAGAAGAATACACATCGGCCTAAACTGAGGAAAAATTGCTTTTTTTTTTTTTTTTTAAATGTGGGATATTTATTATAGCAAAAAGTACAAAATATTGTGTTTTTTTCAAAATTCACGCTCTTTTTCTGTTTATAGCGCAAAAAATAAAAAACGCAGAGGTGATCAAATACCACCAAAAGAAAGCTCTATTTGTGGGAAAAGAAGGACGTCAATTTTGTTTGGGTACAACGTCGCACGACCGCGCAATTGTCAGTTAAAGCGACGCAGTGCCGAATCGCAAAAAATGGCCTGGTCATTGAGCAGCCAAATCTTCCGGGGCCGAAGTGGTTAAAAAGACCAATGCGATTCCCCTGTGGTCTCTGAACCTGTTTTCACTGCAGGTGGTTGTGGACCCGCCGCCACACACATAGGTGTGGACCAAGCTATAGGCCTGGTGAACACCTATGCGGTTTTTTTTTGTTCTTTTTGCAGAAACGCAGTACAGTCCATCTAACATGGTTTCCTATAGCACATGTTTACATCTACACTTTTTTTAGCCGCTGCATTTTTGGAAAGGATCAGAGACTTTTTAAAATGCAAAACAGTGCATTTTTGGTTCCATAGACCTCAATGGAAAAGCTACAGAAAAGCATGTAATGCGTTTTTGCGTTTTTTTTAACCACTTTGCCTACCGGGCACTTTTACCCCCCTTCCTGCTCAGGCCAATTTTCATCTTTCATCGCTGTAGCACTTTGAATGACAATTGCGCGGTCATGCAACAGTGTACCCAAATTATATATATTTTTTTTTTTTTCCACGCAAATAGAGCTTTCTTTTGGTGGTATTTTTTATACCACTTGGGTTTTTTATTTTATTGCCAAATAAATGATTTTATTTTAGAAAAGAAAACCAAACTTTTTCATAGTTTATTATAAAATGTTGCAATTTGTTGCATTTTCTCCTTCACTGATGTGGGCCGATGAGGCTGCACCGATGAACACTGATAGGCGGCACTGATGGGCACTGATAGGCGGCACTGATGAGGAGGCACTAATAGGATGTACCGATGGGCACTGATAGGTGGTACTGATTGGCACTGATAGGTGGCACAGATAGGTGGCGCTGATGGGCACTGGTAGGTGGCAATGATGGGCAATGATAGGTGGCACTGATAGCACTAATAGGTGGCACTGATGGGCACTGGTAGGCGGCACTGATAGGTGACACTGATGAGAAGGCACTAATAGGACGTACCAATGGGCACTGATAGGTGGCACCGATGGGCACTGGTAGGTGGCAATGATGGGCAATGATAGGTGGCACTGATAAGCGGCACTGATAGATAGCACTAATAGGTGGCTATGATGGGCACTGGTAGGCGGCACTGATAGGTGACACTGATGAGGAGGCACTAATAGGACGTACCAATGGGCACTGATAGGTGGCACTGATGGGCACTGGTAGGTGGCACTGATGGGCAATGATAGGTGGCACTGATAGGCGGCGCTGATGGGCACTGAGAGGCAGCACTGATAGGCGGCACTGATGAACACTGGTAGGCAGCACTGATGGGCACTGATAGGTGGCACTGATAGGCGGCACTGATAGGTGACCCTGATGAGGACGTACTGATGGGCAGTGATAGGTGTTACTGATGGGCACTGGTAGGTGGCATTGATAGGTGACACTGATGAGGAGGCACTGGTGGGCACTGATTGGCAGCACTGGTGGGCACTGTTGAGATTGTACTGATAATCAGTGTAGATGTCCGTTTATACAAGCCAGTTATCGGCTCTCTTCTCCTCTCCTCATGCTGGCAGCATAAGAAAAGGAAAGGCCGATAACCCGGCTTCTGTTTACATCCATGATCAACTGTGATTGAAAAAAGTTGTGAATGCCGGCTAAAAAGCAAACTACAGCGAAAACTTTTTTTTTAAATGTTTTAATAGAGTAAAGCTCCATTCACACCTATGCAGTTTGCTTTTGAGCGTTTCTGCAGTGCTTTTTGCATGTTTTACCACAATTTTACTGAGATTTTACTGCAAATTTTGCCGTGATTAGCATTTTGCTTTTTTATGCGCTTTTTTGGGCAAATATGTTGTTGAGCAGATTAAAAACCGCAGATCGCAGTAAAAACGCACTACATGCTTTTCGGCACCTTCTCCATTAAACCTAAAAAGCAAAATAAAAAAAGCACAGTTGTACGCTTTAAAAAGTTCCTGACCCTTTCCAAAAACACAGAGGCACAAAAAATGCATTGATGTGAACGTATTCCATAGGAACCCATGTTAAAAAAAACTGTCCTGCGTTTCTGCAAAAAGCATGAAAAAACACATTGGTGTGAACCGAGCCGAAGGGAGGGTTATAATCCCTGTGAAGTTGTTTTTGGGTTTTTTTTGCCATCTGTGTCCCAGTGGGGAGATTTCCTCTCTATTCTTGTCCAATAGCCAAACAGGAAGTGAGAGGAAATCTCTACAAAGTAAGGGAATCCCTGGTTGTCAGCAAAACTTTTTTTTTTTTGCCATCTGTGTCCCCATTGGAAGATTTCCCCTCTATTCTTCTTCGTGCATAAGGGGAGCAGGGGCGCCACCCCCCCCCCCCCCCAGTCCATTAGCCTGGCCCCTATTCTACATGCAGGGTGCCGGACACATGGATTCCAATGGGGTTTTTTTTTTGGGGGGGGGGGTTTAAGCACATGATTAGAACCGGAGGCTTTAATTGGCTTAAAAAGAGGGTGGGCTCAGGCATAGCTCCCAACTGTCCCTGATTTTGAGGGACTGTCCCTGATTTGGAGCAATGTCCCTCTGTCCCTCATTCCTCCTCATTTTTCCCTCATTTTGCTCTGATCTATATAGTTATATATAAAGTGCACTTTTTATCTTTCAAAAAGTGTTTCCCAGTGCTAAACCTTTCATCCAAATTAGAAATTGCTACATTTGTACATTTTAAAAGCCAATATTAGGGATTGGTAGTGGTAAAAAAAGTCCCTTGTGGATTTAATTAACCTTTTTTTTTGGTTAATTCTCCTTTAAAGGGGTGTGGCAGGGGGCGTGTCCTATGCCTACATAAATTTGCTAGTAGGTTCCCTCATTCCCATCTTAAAATGTTGGGAGGTATGATAAGGGGCGCAGGGGCACTGCCCCCCCAAATCCATTAGCCCTGCCCCTAATCTAAATGCAGGGTGCTAGACACATGGATTCCAATGGGGTTTTTTTTTTAAGCACATAATTAGAGCCTGAGGCTCTAATTGGCTTAAAAAGAGGGTGGGCTCGGGGCACAGAGCCCTGCGCCCCGAGCCCACCCAGTTGTTTGACAATAGCAAATTAATATTCACTATTGTCTTCCTGATTCTCCTCCTGGCCAATCAGGAAGCAGGTCCTGAGACCCGATTGGCCAAGGAGTTTTAGGACTCCAAACCAATTGGGTCTCAGGACCCACTTCCTGTTCGGCCAGGAGGAGAAGCAACATCTGTTCGGCTGGGAGGAGAAGCCCCGGCTCTTCCCTAGGCTGGAGCAGCCCTACCCCTAGTCCTCGATCTCCTAAGGTAAGGCTGCCTTCCTGTCCGTGGAACAGGGGAGGTGGCAGATGTGGCGGCGGTGTGAGTAAGGGGGGAGGTTTGTTTGCCGCCCCCCCCAAAATATAATATTGAGCATCAGCCGCCACTGGTGACAACCCAAAACTTGGGGTTCTTCTTCCACTTCCACTTCCACTCCTAGTGATGGTGGTCACCAGGACAAATAGAGGAGGGTGAATCTCCTTAACCGGGGGCCACAGCCAGGAATAAGAACCTGACAAGTGATCTAATCCCTCTCCACCACCAAAAAAAAAAAAGTTTTGGCTTCAGTCCTGCTTTAAGATTCCCCCCGAAATGTAAAAAAAAAAAAAAGTCTTCCCGGCCTGGAAGCCGAGTGTGGGGCAGAAATAATAAGACCTGGAAAAACGAGACAACAAAACTTAAGACTCTCAGCCCTGACCGTCTACGCACGGCTGTTTTTCTTGGGCCTCCGAGGGAAGGCGCTTTTCGCTTTTTCGTAGTTTTATGTTACGCTTTTTCTGTCCGGTTAGAAAGATAGCAGAGGAGAAAGCGATCCACCCTCCACCACTAGGTCTGATAACCAGGATAGGAATGGAATTGTCTGCAATTAACCAACGTGTTACTGTTCCCTCTGGACACGCGGTCTACGCCTGAAACGGATCCTCAGTCTATGAGAAAAGCACATATCCTGGCCCAGATCCATGTTTACATGGGAGACTAACTTTCCTTCCAGTCCAGCATTCCTGCCTAGAGATAAGCCACCTTTAGCGCGGCCTCCCAATTTTTTTTTTTAGCGCTGCGATTTAATTCTTCTACAGCAGGATCGTATGTAAGGCGGTGGGGGGGTGTAGGGGGGTTTTGTCCTGCTGGAAGGTGATAATTAAAAGGTTGAATTTTACCCACACTGAACTTTTCTTCTTTCTTTTTTTTTTTTTCTGGAATTGCGCGGTGGAACGGTCGGGCGAGCAGCATGTGTCGCATTCCTGTTAAATTGCTCTGAAAAGCGATCCGACGGTTCTGATCAATTCAGGATGGGAGTTGGGAGTGTTTGGCCTGTATTTATAGTGCTGTGAAGGTAGCGGGGGTCCTTCTGTTCAAGACAAGGTAGACGCCGTATCATATTTAACCACTTTAGCCCCTGGAAGATTTTCCCCCCTTAATGACCAGGCCGTTTTTTTGCGATACGGCACTGCGCGGTTGTGCGACGTTGTACACAAACAAAATTGACGTCCTTTTTTTTCCCCACAAATAGAGATTTCTTTTGGTGGTATTTGATCATCTCTGCGTTTTTATTTTTTGTGCTATAAACAAAAAAAGACCGATAATTTAAAAAAAAAAAAATATTTTTTACTTTTTCACTATAATAAATATCCCCCCCAAAAAAATGGAAAAAAACGAATCTCTTCCTCAGTTTAGGCCGATATGCATTCTTCTACATATTTTTGGTAAACAAAAACGCAATAAGCGTATATTGATTGGTTTGTGCAAAAGTTATAGTGTCTACAAAATAGGGGCATTTATGGCATTTTTATTATTACATTTTTTTTTTACTAGTAATTGTGGCGATCAGCGATTTTTAGCAGGACTGTGACATTGCGGAGTAGTCGGACACTTTTAACACTATTTTGGGACCATTGTCATTTATACAGCGAACAGTGCTATAAAAATGCACTGATTACTGTATAAATTACACTGGCAGGGAAGGGGTTAACACTAGGGGGGCGATCAAGGGGTTAAATGTGTTCCTTGGGAGGTGTTTCTAACTGTGTTGGGAGGGGACTGACTGGGAGTAGAGAGAGATTGCTGTTCCTGATCACTAGGAACAGATGATCACCCTGTACTTCCCTGTCGGAACGGGGATCACTTTGTTTACATTGGCAGATCCCCGTTCTGGCTCTCTGTGGAGCGATCGTGGGTGGTTGGCAGACATCGTGGCCGCCGGCCACACGCATCGGCTCCCCCGCCGCGCAGCGGGTGTGCGTGTGCCTATTATGGCTCTTAAAGGAGCCGATGTACCGGCGATTTGCAGGAACGAGACAATCTGCCGCAGTATAATGACGGCGGCTGGTCGGCAAGCGGTTAACTATTAAAAATCTGCCCGCTTGCAATTGTTCTACAGCCATAGATTTTCTAATGACCAAAACCAAAACTTGATAATAGGACTTTACTGGTACAAATGGGATAAACCCTTCAATAGGTAAAAAGTTTATACAATGTTTTTTGTAATAAAAATCACATTATGTTAAAAGAAAAATTGCACTCCATAGGCCCCACATATAATGGAAGACCAACATAATACAATTGTACTACTCGCTCATAGTTGTAACCCCAGAAAGAGAGATTGGCCAAGAGATCAGAGGCCAACGCATTTCGCTTTGACTGCTTCCTCAGGACCCAGTTTTCTTGGATAAAGGGGTGAGTAGTCTAACTTGAAAAATAATATACATATACGGTGAGGGAAAAAAGTATTTGATCCTCTGCTGATTTTGTGCGTTTGCCCACTGACAAAGAAATGATCAGTGTATAATTTTAATGGTAGGTTTATTTTAACAGTGAGAGACAAAATAACAACAAAAAAACCCCCAGAAAAACGCATTTCAACAAAGTTATAAATTGATTTGCATTTTAATGAGTGAAAAAAGTATTTGATCCCCTATCAAATCAGCAAGATTTCTGGCTCCCAGGTGTCTTCTATACAGGTAATGAGCTGAGATTAGGAGCACTCTCTTAAAGAGAGTGCTCCTAATCTCAGCGTGTTACCTGTATAAAAGACACCTGTCCACAGAAGCAATCAGATTCCAATCTCTCCACCATGGCCAAGACCAAAGAGGTGTCCAAGGATGTCAGGGACAAGATTGTAGACCGACACAAGGCTGGAATGGGCTACAAGACCATCGCCAAGCAACTTGGTGAGAGAGTGACAACCAGTGGCGGCTCGTCCATTAGGGGTGCCAGGGCGCCGCCCCCTCTCTCCTCTCCACCCCCTATATGCAGTGGAATCTATCCACGGCCACCGTGGCCGCCCCCCATTCATGTGTCTGGCCCCTTTCGCGTCACTGGGCACTTGAATGGTGAGGTTTTTTTTTTTTAAGCACCTGATTATAGCCATAGGCTCTAATAGACTTCAAAATAGGGTGGGCTCAGGACGCTGAGGGGGCATCCGGAGCCCACTCAGGTGTGTTGCAACAGCGAATGAATATTCGCTGTTGCAACACCGATCCTCCTCCCGGCCAATCGGGAAGCGGGTCTGGTACCCGTCACCGGATTGGCTGACAGTACAGGCATTCCTATTGGACGCCTTGCAAGGAGGAGAGGAAACAGAGCCGCTGCTCTTGCACACATCTTGCTGCCATTCACCCGCTGCCTGACCTGCCACTAAGATGTGGTAAGTGCCAGGGAGATATCGGGCGGGGGTCCTCCTGGATCAGTCCGCTCCGCTGACCGGGTGGGGGTTGGGGTGGCTGTGTGCGTCCGTGCCGATGGCCGTGCACGCGGGGGGGGGTTAGGATGTCACTGGGTGAGTCCGCGGGGGGGGGTTGGTTGATTGCCGCCCCCCACCAAATAAAACCCACGAGCCGCCACTGGCATTGGCAAATGGAAGAAACACAAAATAACTGTCAATCTCCCCCAGTCTGGGGCTCCATGCAAGATCTCACCTCGTGGAGTTTCAATGATCATGAGAACGGTGAGGAATCACCCAGAACTACACTAGAGAATCTTGTCACTGATCTCAAGGCAGCTGGGACCATAGTCACCAAGAAAACAATTGGTAACACACTACGCTGTGAAGAACTGAAATCCTGCAGCGCCCGCAAGGTCCCCCTGCTCAAGAAATCACATGTACAGGCCGGTCTGAAGTTTGCAAATGAACATCTGAATGATTCAGAGAAGAACTGGGTGAAAATGTTGTGGTCAGATGAGACCAAAATCAAGCTCTTTGGCATCAACTCAACTCGTCGTGTTTGAAGGAGGAAGAATGCTGCCTATGACCCCAAGAACACCATCTCCACCGTCAAACATGGAGGTGGAAACATTATGCTTTGGGGGTGTTTTTCTGCTAAGGGGACAGGACAACTTCCCTGCATTAAAGGGATGATGGACGGGGCCATGTACTGTCAAATCTTGGGTGAGAACCTCCTGCTCTCAGCCAGGGCATTGAGATTGGGTCATGGATGGGTATTCCAGCATGACAATGACGCAAAAACACAAAGCCAAGGCAACAAAGGAGTGGCTCAAGAACCACATTAAGGTCCTGGAGTGGCCTAGCCAGTCTCCAGACCTGAATCCCATAGAAAATATGTGGAAGGAGCTGAAGGTTCGAGTTACCAAATGTCAGTCTCAAAACCTTAATGACTTGGAGAGGATCTGCAAAGAGGAGTGAGACAAAATCCCTCCTGAGATGTGTGCAAACCTGGTGGACAACTGCAAGAAATGTCCGATCTCTGTGATTGCCAACAAGGGTTTTGCCACCAAGTATGTTTTGCGAAGGGGTCAAATACTTATTTCACTCATTAAAATGCAAATCATTTATAACTTTTTTAAATACAATTTTCTGGATATTTTTGTTGTTATTCTGTTTCTCACTGTTAAAATAAACCTACCATTAAATTGTAGACTGATCATTTCTTTGTCAGTGGGCAAACATACAAAATCAGCAGAGGATCAAATATTTTTTCCCTCTGTACATATACACTGTACAAAAAAATTAAAGGAACACTTTGAAACACTTTGGATCTCAATGGGGAAACATATCATGCTGGATATCTATACTGATAGGGACTGGGTAATGTGTTAGGAACGAAAGGATGCCACATCATTTGATGGAAATGAAAATGATCCACCTACAGAGGGCTGAATTCAAAGACACCCGAAAATTAAATTTTTCAAAAAATGATGCAGCAGGCTAGTCCACTTTGCTGAAACTTCAACATGCAGCAACTCAAAATGGTACTCAGTAGTTTGTATGGCCCCCACATGCTTGTATGCATGCCTCGCAACATCGGGGCATGCTCCGAATGAGACAACGGGGTCCTGGGGTATTTCCCCCAGATCTGGACCAGGGCATCACTGAGCTCCTGAACAGACTGAGGTGCAAACTAGCGGCGTTGGATAGACAGAAACATAATGTCCCAGAGGTGTTCTATTGGATTTAAGTCAGGCGAGCGTGGGGGCCATTCAATGGTATCAATTCCTTCATCCTCCAGGAACTGGCTGCATACTCTTGCTACATGAGGATGGGCATTGTCGTGCACCAGGTGTAACCCCAGGACCCACTGCACCAGCGTAGGGTCTAACAGTGGGTCCAAGGATTTCATTACGATATCTAATGGCAGTCAAGGGCCATTGTCTAGCCTATAGAGGTCTGTGCGTCCCTCCATGGATATGCCTACCCAGACCATCACTGACCCACCACCAAACCGCTCATGCTGAACGACATTACAGGCAGTGTAAGGTTCTCCACGGCTTCTCCAGACCCTTTCACATCTGTCACGTGTGCTCAGGGTGAACCTGCTCTCATCTGTAAAAAGCACAGGGCGCCAGTGGCGGACCTGCCAATTCTGGTGTTCAATGGCAAATGTTAATCGAGCTCCATGGTGCTGGGGCAGTGAGCACAGGGCCCATTAGAGGATGTTGGGCCCTCAGGCCACCCTCGTGAAGTCTGTTTCTGATTGTTTGGTCAGAGACATTTCCACTAGTGGCCTGCTGGAGGTAATTTTTTAGGGTTCTGGCAGTGCTCATCCTGTTCCTCCTTGCACAAATGAGCAAATACCCGTCCTGCTGAGGGGTTAAGGACCTTCTACAGCTCTGTCCAGTTCTCCTAGAGTAACTACCTGTCTTCTGGAATCTCCTCCATGCTCTTGAGACTATGCTTGGAGACACAGCAAACCTTCTGGCAATGGCACGTATTAACATGCCATCCTGGAGGAGTTGGACTGCCTGTGCAACCTCTATAGGGTCCAGGTATCGCCTCATACTACCAGGAGTGACACTGACCCTAGCCAAATGCAAAACTAGTGGAAAACAATCAGAAAAGGTGAGTAGGGAAAAAAATGTCAATGGCCTCCACCTGTAAAATCATTCCTGTTTTGGACGTCGTCTCATTGTTGCCCATCTAGTGCACCTATTGTTAATTTCATTAACATCAAAGCAGCTCAAACTGATTAACAACCCCCTCTGCTACTTCACCGACCAGATCAATATCCCAGGAGTTTAATTGACTTGATGCTATACTCTGATTAAAAAGTGTTTCTTTAAATTGTTTTGAGCAGTGTATAATAATATACATATGTGCACATATGTATATTCTTTTTCTGGCTTCTGAAGACGCCGCTGTTTGATGACGAAACACGTTAAGCGGCTGTTCCCGTGTGTCACTTCCAGCCTCACGAGTGGAATGCACGCCAAGCTCCATCTTTGGATTCTAACAGCGGGCTGTTTCATATGTTATACTGCTTATTCACAATAGTGGCGTATTTTAATTTTATATTTTAATAAACACGCCCAAAGATTTTACACTATGAGAGGCTTACCTCTCTGTTTATATCTCCCTTTTTATTACATAACCTGCTCTTTGAATACACTCTGAACCCATGGAGTAACACTGAGATTATAATAAGGAGGAGCGAAGATCTGCACCAGGAAAAGGGATTACATTTATTTTTTACTCAAAGTTCTACAAACAATACTCCAAAATAACGTGAAAGAAGTTTCTTTGAAATCTTTGCAGCTTTATTAAAAATAAAATATGGAAAAAAAAAATCACACCTACATAAGTATTCACAGCCTTTGCCATGACTCTCAAAATTGAGCTCAGGTGCCTCCTGTCTCCACTAATCATCCTTGAGATGTTTCTACAACTTGATTGGAGTCCACCTGTAGTAAATTCAGTTGATTGGACATGATTTGGAAAGGCACACACCTGTCTATATAAGGTGCCACAGTTAATAGTGCATGTCAGAGCTCAAACCAAGCCATGAAGTCCAAGAAAGACCTCCGAGACATGATTGTATTGAGGCACAGATCTGGGGAAGGGTACAGAAAAATTTCTGCAGCATTGAAGGTCCCAATGAGCACAGTGGCTTCCATCATTCATAAATGGAAGAAGCTTGGAACCACCAGGACCTTTCCTAGAGTGGGCGCCTGGCCAAATGGAGCGATCAGGGAGAAGGGCCTTAGTCAGGGAGTTGACCAAGAACCCGATGGTCTGACAGAACTCCAGCGTTTCTCTGTGGAGAGAGGAGAACCTTCAAGAAGAACAATCATCTCTGTAGCACTCCACCAATCAGTCCTGTATTGTAGAGTGGCCAGATGGAAGCCACTCCTCAGTCAAAGGCACATGACATCCCTCCTGGAGTTTGCCAAAAGGCACCTGAAGGACTCTCAGACCATGAGAAACAAAATTCTCTGGTCTGACGAAACAAAGATTGAACTCCTTGACCTGAATGGCAAGCGTCATGTCTGGAGAAAACCAGGCACCGCTCATCGCCTGGCCAATACTATGCCTACAGTGAAGCAAGTGTGGTGGTAGCATCATCCTGTGGTGATGCTTTTCAGGGGCAGGAACTGGGAGACTAGTCAGGATTGAGGGAAAGATTCACGCAACAATGTACAGAGACATCCTTGATGAAAACTTGCTCCAGAGAGCTCTGGACCTCAGACTGGGGCGAAGGTTCATCTTCCAACAGAACAACGACCCTAAGCACACAGCCAAGATAACAAAGGAGTGGCTATAGGACAACTCTGTGAATGTCCTTGAGTGGCCCAGCCAGAGCCCAGACTTGAACCGGATTGAACATCTCTGGAGAGATCTGAGAATGGCTGTGCACCGACACTCCCCATCCAACCTGATGGAGCTTGAGAGGTCCTGCAAAGAAGAATGGGAGAAACTGCCCAAAAATAGGTGTGCCAAGCTTGTAGCATCATACTCAAAAAGACTTGAGGCTGTAATTGGTGCCAAAGGAGCTTCACCAAAGTATTGAGCAAAGGCTGTGAATACTTATGGACATGGGATTATTTTCGTTTTTTATTTTAAATAAATTTGCCAAGATTTCAAACAAACTTCTGTTTGTAGAATTTTGAGGAAAAAATATTTTATCCGTTTTGGAATAAGGCTGCAACATAACAAAATGTGGAAAAAGTGAAGCGCTATGAATACTTTCCGAATGCACTGTATATTGGCATTTATAGTTTGATATGGTTTTGATCTGCTAAGACACGACTTTTGGTTTCGTTCTATTACATGTCACAGCAAGCGCTGTCTAGGATTATCTATTATATTGGGGAAAGTCCCAGTTGGGAGTATTAGACAGCAGCTGCATAGACTTTAATTATTATTTAACATAGGCACGGGTGTTACTTTGGTTATATGAATTTTTTCAATACCCATTGTATTTACTTGGCGCTACCTCATTTTTTATATTTTACCAAAAAATGTAGTAATATATTGTAGTTGTGTGCTCTGAAAGTATCTTTAATGTATATTTTTCTGAAATAAAAAAGGAAACAAAAAAACTGTTTGCTGTAACGGATTATAATGTGCGAGCTGGAGTTTGGCTTCAATTTGTTAGTGTATCCAAATCTGCTAATACATTTAACACTCCCCTTCCCAAAGACCGACAATGCTGCTGTCTGCTGTGCCCCCCTGTGCTCCTTCATCCAGAGTAGTGCCTCCTAAATGCAGAAGTGTTACTGGCCAGATCACCAGGTGAAAACAGAGGGGGAAAAAAGCCTAAAAAAAGAAAATTAATGCAGCCACCACATCTAATGACTGGGAAGCTGCAATATATGACATTTTTGGTTTTGGGTTTATTAGTAACATTGTGCGGTAGACTCAGAGGAATATTGCCCCATTATTGATTTTAACAAGAGGAATAATGCCCCATGGTTGGTATCAGTGGGAGGAATGGTGCTCCATTAATGGTGTCAGTGGGAGGAATAGTGTCCCAAGGCACGGATAGAGGCAAGCAAAGGGCTGCAGTTTGGAGACCACTGTTCTAGATTCTTTAAAACAGTGGTTCCCAACCCTGTCCTCAAGTACCCCCAAGAGGCCATGTTTTGGGAATTTCTCTTAGATAAAATAGCTGTCCAAAATACAAGGCCATTGACTCTAATTTAAAGCACCTGTGCAAGATAAAGGGAAATCTGCAAACATGGCCTGTTGGGGGTACTTGAGGACAGGGTTGAGATTGAGAACCAATGCTCTAAAATACTTTACAGGTTCACATCAGAACATACTAGATTTTGAGAGTCTTGTCACCGTACCGCATCCCATAATAATATGGGTTAAAGGTTAACGTGACCCCTTCAACACAGTAGTATACTCTCCCCCCCTTCACATCACTTCAAATTACCCCCCCCCCCCTCAATAGTGGCCTCTAGCCCCCCCTCACAGTAATGTCCTGTACTCCTCTGCCTCCTTTGACATCACCGCCCCCCCTGTAGTATCCACTGCCCTTCTGTGCCCCCATTGCTATGTCCTCGGCCCCCCTCTACATCACCCCCTTCTCTGTAGTGTCCGCTGCCCGCCCCACATAACAGTGTCATCTGCCCCCCCAATAGCTGTGTCCTCTACCCCCTCCACATCACCCCCTCCACTGTAGTGTCAGCTACCTCCCCCCCCACATAGCAGTGTTATCTGCCCCCCCCCCCCCCAATAGCTGTGTCCTCTGCCCCCTTCACATCACCACCACCGCCCCTACTGTAGTATCCGCTGCCACCCCCCCATAGCAGTGTCACCTGCCCTCCCCCAATAGCTGTGTCCTCTGCCCCCTCCACATCATCCCCTCCACTGTTGTGTGCGCTGCCCCCACACACAAAGTAAGTTTTATCTGCCCCCCAATAGCTGTGTCCTCTGCCCCCTCCATATCACTCCCCCCACTGTAGTGTCTGCTGCCCCTCTGTCCCCGCCCATAGCTGTGACCTCTGCCCCCTCCACATCACCCCCTCCTCTGTAGTGTCCACTGCCCCCCCTCACATAGCAGTGTCATCTGTCCCCCCAATAGCTGTGGCCTCTGCCCCCTCCACATCACTTCCTCCACTGTAGTGTCCGCTGAGCCCCCCCCCCACTGTAGTGTCTGCTTGCTCCCCCCCCCCATAGCAGTGTCCTATGCTCCTTCACACCACCCCCCCCCCCCCCACTGTAGTGTCCTCTCCAAAGCAGCACCCTCCCTACCCCCTTCGCATCACCGCCCCCCCACTCTGTATTGTCCTCTGCTCCCCCATTGCAGTGTCCTCTGCCCCTTCACATCACCCCCCTCACCGTACTGCACTGTGCCACCCTCTCCAAGGTAGTGTCCTCTGCCCCCCCCCCCCCCCCACCAGCTGTGTCCTTTTCCCCCTCCACACCAACCCCCCAGCACAAACAGGAGTGTACAGGTAGCATTCTTCTACCTGTTGTAGATGTACAGCAGAGCAGAGAGCGGGAGGCAGCACAGTACTGGATGGAGAGTGGGAGCTGCCAGTGTTAACTCATCAATATCAACAAGCTGGTGATTGGTTGCTAGGACCACCCAGCTTCCTAACAACCAATCACCTGCTGGTTAACTGCAGCAGCTCCCGATCTGGCCCTCCGTCCACTATGCTGCCTCCCGCTCTCCAGTCTGCTGTGAAGTGAGAGCGGCAGAGGCTGAGGGGAAGGACCAGCTATGCCTTCTTTGAGATCTACCTATCAGCTGCCCGCAATTGACAGGTAGGTCGCAATTGATGGGTTGCCGGCCCCAGGTCTATAGGATTTGTTGTGTGCATAGAGCAGTGTACGTGACCAATTATTCATAATAATAACTTCTCTGCAATTATCTAAAACAAAAATCGTAATATAACTTTCAGTAAGTGTTCCCACATCCGCACAAAATATTCTTACTACTTAAGTGCCGTGCAGCTGTATAGAACGAATGTGCACACAAAACTTACAGTTCACACTGCTGCGACCCCAAAGTCCTGGAACTTCCAGTGCGACTTTACATTGCATCTTTGACTTGTTATATAGTTCTTGGCGCAGGTCAAAGTAGAGGTGAAAGTATATCAGCTTCCTAAAAGGTTTCTGAATAAAATATTCTTAAAAAATAATAAAAAAATAAAAAATATATATATTTGTGTGTGTGTGTATATATATATATATATATATATATATATATATATATATATATATATATATATATATACACAGTATATAGACTATATTACCAAAAGTATTGTGACGCCTGCCTTTACACGCACATGAACTTTAATGGCACCCCAGTCTTAGTCCGTAGGGTTCAATATTGAGTTGGCCCACCCTTTGCAGCTATAACAGCTTCAACTCTTCTAGGAAGGCCGTCCACAAGGTTTAGGAGTGTATCTATGGGAATGTTTGACCATTCTTCCAGAAGCACATTTGTGAGGTCAGGCACTGATGTTGGATGAGAAGGCCTGGCTCACAGTCTCTGCTCTAATTCATCTCGAAGGTGTTGTGCCGGGTTGAGGTCAGGACTCTGTGCCGGACAGTCAAGTTCCTCCACCCCAAACTCACACATCCATGTCTTTATGGACCTTGCTTTTTGCACTAGTCCAAATCATTTGGTGGAAGGGGGATTATGGTGTGGGGTTGTTTTTCAGGGGTTGAGCTTGGCCCCTTAGTTCCAGTGAAGGGAACCCTTAAGGCGTCAGCATACCAAGACATTTTGGACACTTTCATGCTCCCAACTTTGTGGGAAAAGTTTGGGGATGGCCCCTGTGACGGGAGGGCCCGTGGAACCCAGAATCCCTTGGAGAGGTTGGGAAACCCTTGTTTCAGCTCCCCATGCACCTCCTATGTCTAAGTCACCCTATGTCCCTTATGGGGACAGGGTGACTGAGAAAACGTGGCTTGGATTATTTAAAATGGGACAGTAATATTAATCCACAATATCTCCCAGGATATATATAAAGACTATTCATGGTTTATTTGATTCTGAACTCGACATGTTAATTGAAAGAGCTGATCACATTGGCCTCTGTACAATGTACTGTAGGAGACGGACCGACTCCTACTGGAGCTCCTACTATTGTGAGAAGGTAGGCATGGAGTCACCTCGGCTGCTTTAAGGGACTAGTTAATTAGCCCTTGTTAATTTATGTTTCTGGTTACAGGTGTATTGTTAGAGTAATATGAGCAGGAAGGGGGGGGGGGACCTGATATTCAAATGTATATAAGACTGTATTCTTGTTCTAATAAACAGTTCATGGTGAGCAACCAAATGAGTATTGCCTTGTTTGTGGTTGTCAGCGGTTGGAATATCTTAGATCTATATTCAGACTGGAAGGAAGCGGTATACGACCAAAGCACTCAAGCGGAGTGTGGGACATTTCGTTACAGCCCCTTCCTGTTCCAACATAACTGCACACCAGTGCACAAAGCAAGTTCTATAAAGACATGGATGAGTAAGTTTGGGGTGGAGGAACTTGACTGACCGCAACCTGACAGAACACCTTTGGGATGAATTAGAGCAGGGACCGCTTGCCAGGCCTTCTTGTCCAACATCAGTGCCTGACCTCACTAAGCCTAGATGGGACCCTAGTGGCTTCCTTACAGCTTCTTCTAGAACTCTGCCCCAAGAAGGGCAGAGCCCCCTACACAGGGGTCACTTCCAGCAGGACCGGACCAAAGAATTCTGCCTCAGAAGCTCAGGCCTCAGCCTATTGATGAGCTCTCCCGCCACCTTTGGGGCACAACTCTCCAGGGGTTGGCTGGAGTCCCATAAATATTCAGGCTGCTTGTTCTGTCCTTCCTCCCGCTATACTGCTACAATCCTCTAAAAGACAGTTGGAAGTAACAGAACAGCAGCCTGTGAAACACTGAGCAGCCCTAGATAATCAACCCCTGATCCACTGATTACAGGGGAGCCAAACTAAATTTACCTAGCAGGTGACTTGAGCAGGTTCAAAATGGCTTCCTGAGTTCCCAAGGAGAAAAGAGTTATATAAACTTAATAATTAATACCAGTCCTACTAAATCTAACCACTTTTCTACATCTAGCTTTTATACACCAAGTCTAACTTTCCCCCATTGGGTCCACCCGGGGCCCCGAGCTCCCCTTTCCATACCCATTAATTAACCGCTCTATCATTCCCGTCCCAATTTAACTTGACATTGACTTGTTTTTTGCCTCTTCCTCACTTTCTTCCACTGTCACGGTCAGGGGTCAGGCTCAGAGACTAGTAGCTATAGCAATAGAGAGGCTCCCACTGACCAGGACAGGCATACAAGCAAATCACCCTGGCAAATGACACGGGCTCACCCGAGGTGTGGAGTCTAAGCACTAACCGGTATTCACCAGAGCTCCTAATGGCATGTTAGTAGCAGGTTGTGGTCCTCAGGATCTCCCCACCAGGAAGTGAGCAAACCGGGGTCCATTAACATATAGAAGGTAGGGATCAAGCAAAAGCGTAGTCAGTAACCAAGTCAAACCTTAGTAATAAGTGGGTGCAGGTTGGGATCAAGCAGAAGCATAGTTAAGGCAAGGTCGATAAAGAGTGGTAGTGAAGATTCGGACGGCAGCAGGAGAGACAAGAGCAAGATATTGGCTGGAGAAAAGTACAATATTGGCTGGAGAAGAGCACAATAATCTGGCAAACAGGAAGTGCAAAGGAATGGCTTAAACAGGAAGTTCATGGGAGGAGCACGGAGGTCACGATTCACCAGAAAAAAAAGGGAGGGTTGTCCAAAGACACCCAGTAGACAGGGTGCTGCCCAGCATCTCAGGTGGCTTAGCAAGAAGAGCTACTGCTGGACACAGCAGAGGTCCTAGGATCAGATCCTTGTCCTGACATCCATTGTCCTGCACCCTTCCTCCCATAACCCCCCCCCTCCCCTTCCATAATAATCCCGTTCACCTCCCACTTAACTTTTCCTGTTCTTGAGTAGAGAAAAAAAAGGTGATGTTGAAAGTGAGACATGGGTCCCTTAGCATATAATTATATGTACTATCAACATAAAAAGCCATTCCTACTTCTTTATCACATTTCCTGGTCAAGAACATCAAAAACTTACAGCAATGTCACTGTTTTGACTTATTTGTAACTTGAGCGTACGTCCGGTAATCATTACTGTAGAAATACATTTAAAAGTAAATAAATAAATAAATGAATATCCAGGAAAAATATGTATCTCTGAAAGTTATGTCAATCCAACTTTAAATCGCTGAGTCAATTAAAAGGTCACCTAAATCCAATGGCAAAAATTCTCAACCCAAAAAAATAATTGTTCACTACAAGAAAACAAGGCCACCAATATAAAGAAAATATAGAAAAGTCTGTGGCTGAATAAAAAGCGGAGCTGTTTAAACGTCTCACTTCCAAGCCAGGCCCCACCGCGCGGGAGCTGAGAATACATTAGCCTTTAATGAAGTGAGACTCTCATCTTGCTGGAGCCACCTCATTTAGTGCAATTGTTTCTGAGCCATTATGGAAAGACAATTACAAGGAAGCGGTGAGAGTAATTGGAATTGCTAGCAGGAGTTTGGTGAAATGATCATAAATAAAAAATATTCAAACTAATAAGCTTCCATGAGGGGGTGGGTTGATGAAAATCAACATAATTACAAGTGAACCTTAGCAAGGAAAAACAGACAGCGGGGTAGCAAGTGCTCAGCTTGCACAAAGCAAGGAAAGGGGGTGCTGACGGTATGAAATTAACACTATTACTCACTCAGTCTGGACTAACTTGGGGGGATATGAGAAGACAGACAAATTGCCACATTCACGGGAAATCATTACATTCCAGGGGTGTCCGCCTTCAACCACTCTCGAAATCCGCCGCGCAATAGTATGAACAGCAGTGCTGCAAAAATTCAAATAAACTAAAGGAGAGACATAGATGAGTAGGAGAGAAGCACCCTCTTGTTTTATTTCAGATATAAAGGACTGAGATCTCACGTTGGTGAAAATCTATAATTATAAGAAAAATATAGCAGATCCAAAGAGTCTGATGAGTCTGACAGCATTGTTCTTATGGGATGACAACAAGAGAATTAGAAGTCATAATATGGAAAAATTACTCAAAGAGGAACTTCAAACCCCCCTATCCGTCTGCTTCTTTTTTTCCTTCATCGCCTCTTAACTGTTATGCAGGGTCTTCTTCAGAATGCATACTCACCTGCCAGCCAATCCAGCATTGTCCTCCTATATCCACCACACACCAAGTCCAGCACCACCATCGTCCATTCCAAGTCATCGGGAGCTGGCTGTCTCTGTCAGGTTCTTGCAACCAGCCCCCCAATGACACACCACCAGATCCACCCTCCAGCTGTTGCTGAAACACCTTCCAGCACCAAACCCTTATTTCTAATTTCCTACTGTTGGAAGTACATGGCTAATGGTGATACATAGTTACTTAGTCAGGTTGAAAAGACACAAACCCATCTCGTTCAACCTATAGAACAAAGATATAAATAGAAAACCTCCATATGCAGAATACTTTTTCCACAACTGATCCAGAGGAAGGCAAAAAAAAAAAACCCTATGAAGCATCATCCAATTTATTCCAATGGGGACAGCATTGTTCTTATAGGAGGACAACAAGAGAATTAGAAGTCATACTATCGAAAAACTACTCAAAGTGGAACTTCAAACTCCCCCAACCATCTGCCCCCCCCCCCCCCAAATCACCTCTTAATTGTCATGCAGGGTCTTCTTCAAAATACATACCCACCTGCCCAGCCAATCCAGCGTTGTCCTGCTATATCCGCCACTCTATTGCCACAAGCTGAGACCAGCACCATCATCTTCCCTTCCAGGTCATCGGGAGCCTGCTGTCTCTTTCAGGTTCTTTCAACCAGCCCCCCAATGATACGCCATCAGATCTACCCTCCCGCTTGGGTGTGTCCCTGCTCCTGAAGCCTCCTGGGTAATGTGGCGGGGGACAGGAACATAACTTCTAGCATCAAATCCTTATTTCCACTTTCCTACTGTTGGAAGTGCACAGCTAATGGTCATACATAGCAATATAGTCAGGTTGAAAAAAGACACAAGCTTATCTTATTCAACCAGTAGAACAAATAAATACATAGAAAATCTCCATCTTATCTTATAACCACAGCTGATCCAGACGAAGGCAAAAAAAAAAATAATAGCATATTCCAAATTACTCCATTGGGGGAAAAAAATCCTTCTTGATCCTCCTGAAGGCAATTGGATATTCCATGGATCCACACGTTTTGATACTGTAAAATTGCCAAAAGAAGAGAAAGAGCCATTACTCAGCCCATAGATCTCAAAGTTTTAATGAGATCATTTTGCAATGTTAATAAAAAAAATTGCAAAACTAGACATAATACACCAATATTTTGGGGCCACAGTGGACTCCTTTCTCAAGGTGATAGCCAGCCAGAGAAAAGAGTTCTGCCGTGGCCCTAAAATTTTTATTTTTGAAAATTTTTGTGTTATCATTGTGAAACAATCTCATTAAAATTTTGAGGTCTATGAGTTGCGTGCTGGCTCTTTTGTCTGCTTTTGGGACAAGAAATTTTAATTTTCACCAAGGCAAGAATTGGAGGCAGGGCATGGGCGGGAATAAAAAAAAAAAAAAGAAGAACCCTTCCCCCCAAAAAAACAAATTTTTACTGTCTATTCCAAAGGGGGGGGGGGAGGGGTAATACAGGAAGGAAAATTCAGTTTTGGAAAGTAAAAGTCAACTTTAATGTTAAAAGGTGTCAGCAAGACCTATGTTGCATTTCTTTGAATCATTTCATATAATAAGCACATTGCCTATACACTATATTACCAAAAGTATTGGGACGCCTTTACACACACATGAACTTTACTGGCATCCCAGTCTTAGTCCGTAGGGTTCAATATTGAGTTGGCCCACCCTTTGCAGATATAACAGCTTCAACTCTTCTGGGAAGGCTGTCCACAAGGTTTAGGAGTGTGTCTATGGGAATGTTTAACCATTTTTCCAGAATTTGTGAGGTCACGCATTTGTGTGGTCAGGCACTGATGTTGGACAAGAAGGCCTGACTCGCAGTCTCCACTCTAATTCCTCCCAAAGGTGTTCTATCGGGTTGAGGTCAGCACTCTGTGCAGGCCAGTCAAGTTCCTCCACCCCAAACTCGTTCATCCATGTCTTTATGGACCTTGCTTTGTGCACTGGTCCAAATCATTTGGTGGAGGGGGGATTATGGTGGGGGGTTGTTTTTCAGGGGTTGGGTTTGGCCCCTTAGTTCCAGTGAAGGGAACTTTTAAGGCGTCAGCATACCAAGACATGTTGGACAATTTCATGCTCCCAACTTTGTGGGAACAGTTTAGGGATGGCCCCTTCCTGTTCCAACATGACTGACACCAGTGCACAAAGCAAGGTCCATAAAGACATGAATGAACGAGTTTTGAGTTGAAGCTGTAATAGCTGCAAAGGATAGGCCAACTCAATATTGAACCCTATGGACTAAGACTGTGATGTCATTAAAGGTCACATGCGTGTAAAGGCAGGCGTCCCAATACTTTTGGTAATATAGTGTATGTTCCCGAGTAATGTTGGAACTGGAAACCTAAATCCTAGTTGTTATAAGAAATATAATAAAATAGTTATTCTCCTGGTCTCCAGCTGGCAGAATTTAGCCTCATCATATGTAACTAAGCCAAAAAGTAAACTGGAATCAAATACTCAAGCTTGTACTTTTCAACAATTAAATCCCAATCCATCAGTAGATTAACCCTTTTCGCTACTGTACACGATACACCATTTATGATTTGCTCAGTTCTCTTTTATAAAGTATACCTGTACATTTTTAAAACATATAAAAAATAAAGGCTTATTGCACCTTTTCGATTACTTATCTTTTCAGTACCTCCAAGGAATACTAAGCAACAGAATAATCTTTTACCTTTGGCTTCTCTTTTAATACAAATTGAAAGTTGTCATCCTAGGTTTAGGTCAGTGTGTAAACATTGCTCGGTCACAGGCAGCCTGTCTGTGTCTGCACTGTTACTGGAGACAGGGACAGCAAACAAGGAAGGCATCACATTGCTGTTTGATTCCGAGGGGTGATTTACTAAAGGAGTACATTTATCACTTAGTCAAAGTTCACTTTGAACACTCAAACGTGTGCGGTAGGAACAGGGGCGGACTGACAACTCATGGGGCCCCCGAGCAATAGGAGATTATGGGGCCCCCGGGCAATAGGAGAAGATTATGGGGCCCCTGGGCAATAGGAGATTATGGGGTCCCCAGGCAATAGGAGAAGATTATGGGGCCCCTGGGCAATAGGAGGTTATGGGGCCCCCAGGCAATAGATTATGGGGCCACACAGTATACACACACACACATACAGTATACACACAGACACACAATAAACACCCACAATATACACACACAGTATACACACACAGACACACAATAAACACACACAATATACACACACACAGTATACACACACAGAATACACATACACACACTAAAACGGCACTGGAAAGGTTGGGGCAGCTATAATCTTGGGATTTTTAAAAAAAACACAGACTTTTACATACTGTCCCTGGTTTTATTGAGGCTGGCAACCCTGATGGGGCCCCTTAGTGGCATAGGGCTCTCGGGCAGTGCCCGAGTGCCCCAATGGTCAGTCCGCCCCTGGGTAGGAATAACAAAAAATTAATTTCCATAGACATGGCTGGATGATTGAAGTAGTTATAGGTTCAGTGCGCACTTCCTGGTGGCTTCACATTCACCGGCGCAAGTCTGCGTTGACTAAATAAGAGGTTATGTGTAACAATTCTCTACAACCACCAATCTCAGTGTATCCAGTCTAATGCTACTGTTTTAGTTATCCTTCAAGTGTCTTCTGAAAAGATAACAGCAACTGTATTTGCCAATGATGCACTCTCCCTTTCCTCTATTTCAGCCTTTATCAACTTTTTTTTACACTCAAGGAACCCTTGAAATAATTATTGTAACAGGTCTTGAGGAACCCTTGCTAGAAAGGATTATAGCTACAGCTCAAGGTACATTAGCATGATGAATATGTTGGAGAAAGTCTTAAATAAAAGGATAAGTAATGTGGTATACCTAGTGTGTATTTGACACCAAAGGAAATTCATTGAGTTAGCAACCCATGACAAATTATTTTTAGTAATCTTAAATGAATAACAACTGCAGAAAATAAAGTCAGAGAGTAAAAATGGTATTGTCCTCTAACATTGGTGGTCACTGTAGAGGTGACTCTTTACATTGATGGTTAGTGGAAAATTGTCCAGTGTAGGTGGGAGATCAATCCACCTGTCGGGTTAAAGCCTGCTAAATCAGCTGAGATGTGAACCATGTATGGGTAGGCTTATTGTACCCAAGTTGATTAATTGATAGCTGCTAGCAATAATCACTGTCTTTTCCTGGTGGCAGGGATGACTCCCTGCACCCCCCCCCCAGTCTACCTGTGTTGATGGGGGAATTTGGCAATTTTCTCTCCTACAACCAAAAAAATCACATTGTCTATGGCCGGCTTAGGTCTCTGGTTACATCCCACCCTGAGGTGTGTCATGGGTGGGGGGGTGCTTCCTTTTGTGTATATAGCAACACCCTAGGTTCAGGCCCGGATTTACTCCCTTTGCCGCCCCAAGGCCGGGTCCTTCAATGCCGCCCCCCCCCCCCCACACACACACACACACACATACACACACACCACGTCCTTTATCGATGACTGCTACAATAGATTGATTAAAAACATATCTCCATACACGAGAACACTGAAAATAACTGGCTTTAATTGTACAGACTAAAAATACTTCATGGTAAGCGCGCGAGGGGTAAGGATTTTTCGCAGGCAATTTTTCAAGGCAATGGCTGGTGTTAGTGCTTCAATCATCCCCGGCACCATGGTTGGTATGGTGTCAGGATGATTGAAACACATTATTTCTATCTTTACATTGTAATATAAACTGAAATAGTTCAACTCACCATAATGCAGAATCATTGGGAGCCCTGAGAGTGTCACTTGCCACCATCTCTTGTCACTTGCCACTATGCCTGCCACCAGATGGGGATGTCACTTGCCACGCTGCCTTCCACCAGATTGGGATGTCACTTGCCACCATGCCTGCCACCAGATGGGGATGTACTTGCCACACTGCCTGCCACCAGATGGGGATGTCACTTGCCACTATGCCTGCCACCAGATGAAGATGTCACTTGCCACGCTGCCTGCCACCAGATGGGGATGTCACTTGCCACGCTGCCTGCCACCAGATGGGGATGTCACTTGCCACCATGCCTGCCACCAGATGTGGATGTCACTTGCCACCATGCCGGCCACCAGATGGGGATGTCACTTGCCACGCTGCCTTCCACCAGATGGGGATGTCACTTGCCACACTGCCTGCCACCAGATGAGGATGTCACTTGCCACTATGCCTGCCACCAGATGGGGATGTCACTTGCCATGCTGCCTGCCATCAGAAGGAGGAGGGCGGAACAGCGGTGCGGGCAATGAGAGATGTCATCTCTCTCCCCCGCCGCCGCACCGCTGACACTACTACCTACACTCGATTTTTTTAAAAATGGCGACGGGCGGCGCAAACACGCTACTGCGCATGCGCCGCCCGGCCGAGCGCTTACGAGCTTTCCCAAGCCCGGCCGGCTTCGGAACGGCGCATGCGCAATTGCGTGGTCGGCTCGCGGCCATCTTTTCTATGGGCACTGGTGCCCCTAATAGACTTTAATGGGCAGCACGAAAGGGGGGGGCGGCCGCGAAGTCGCTGCAGGAGCGGCGCCGCCCCTACACCACTGCCGCCCTGAGGCCTGGCCTCGGTGGACTTGTGGCAAATCCGGCCCTGCCTAGGTTAAAGTGAAACAGATGTAAGGGAAAGATTAGTCTGATGCAGTCACCATGTAGGCCTGAGGGAATCTATGAGAAAGCCTCCTTCGGTATACCCTTGGACATTCCTAAAGAAAGGGACCAAAATCAAGGACTATTACTGGAAAAAGTTGTTCTCTTAGAAAGACTGTGTTGTGTTCCCCGGTGATTGCAATTTTCTACTAAGTATTTGAGGAAGCAGGTGAAGGTGCTGCTAATGGCTCGAAGTTGTGATGGTTCAGCGTAACTAAAGTAAAGCATCTGAAAAAACTGTTGGTGTAGGCAATCCTTCATTCAAGTGTGTTGGAAGAGGGTCCCAGGCTGGGAGAATGTAGGTAACTAAGATGGCGGGAGGAGCCTTTGGCCAACTTGACGGGAGCAGGGCCATGGATAAGGGGGTACCACTGGTCCTCCTGTATAGGCCCCGGGCCAACAGGGGTGCCTAGGCAGCCAGTTGAATCGGATGTAGGCAGGGATGGTGATCGCTGCGGCGGGGGGGGGGGATACTGGAACTGATCCCCTGTATGGCTCTCTCTGCAACTCTCTGGTATCTTCTCCTCTTCATCTCGAGGTTGCGGCAGGAAGAGGTGAAGATGCCAGTTTTCAGCTGATGCAGAGAGAGCCATACAGGGGATCAGAAACTTGCAATCGCTGGGGAATATCACACAGTCTTTCCAAGAAAACAACTGTTCCAGTAATGCCTTGTACACACAAACAGACTTTTTGACCGGACTGGTCCGACGGACCGAATCCGGCGGACAATCCGACCCTGTGTGGGCTTCATCGGACCTTCAGCGGACTGTTTCTGTCAAAAATCTGATGGACTTTAGATTTGGAACATGTTTCAAATCTTTACGTCGGAACTCCGCCGGACCCAGTTCCTATCAAAAAATCTGCTCGTCTGTATGCTAGTCCGAAGGACGAAAACCGACGCTAGGGCAACTATTGGCTATTGGCTATGAACTTCCGTATTTTAGTGCGGTCGTACATCATCACGTACGAATCCGTCGGACTTTGGTGTGATTGTGTGTAGGCAAGTCCGTTCGTTCGAAAGTCCGTCAGAAGTTCGTCAAAAGTCTGTCGAAAGTCCATCGGAAGACTGTCGGACCTTTGTTGCCGAAAAGTCCACCCATGTGTACAGGGCATAAGAGTACTTGATTTTGGTCCCATTATATAGGAGTGTCTAAGGGTCTACCCCGAAGGAGCTTTTTCGTAAATTCCCTCAGGCCCACATGGTGACTTCAACAGTCAAATCCTTTCCATATGTCTGTCTCACTTTAACCTAGGGTGTTGTGTTCTCCTCTTCTTCCTAGTATCATAGTAGGTACGGTTGAATAAAAACAATAGTCCATCCAGTCCAACCTGTGTAGGTGCACGTGTGTCAATGTCTATATATCCCATATCCCTGTATGTCGTGTTCGTTAAGATGCACATCTAAAAGTCTCTTTTGCCCTATTGCCATGACAGTGAAAAACCCCCTTCGCAGTTTAAGGTTAAACTGCTCCTCTTCCAATCTCAATGTGTGGCCCCGTGTCCTCTTACACTCCTCGTGACTATATATTTTTTTTCCTATGCTGGGCTGGGATTGCCATGGAGGTATTTGTAAATCGCTATCATGTCCCCTCTCAAGCGTCTTTTCTCCAGAGAGAATAAATTTAGTGCTTGCAGTCTTTCCTTGTATTCAAGCTCCTCCAGTCCCCTTATTAGTTTTGTTTCCCTTCTTTGGACTCTCTCCAGTTCCAGCACATTCCTTCTGAGGACTGGTGACCAGAACTGGACAGAATACTCTAGATGTGGTCTTTTTAAAGTGGTAAGATTATTGTTCTGTCTCTGGAGTATATCCCTTTTTTATGCATGATAATATATTCTTCCTGCTTTGGTAGCTGCAGGTTGACATTGCATGCTATTGCTCAATCTGTAATCTACTAGGACCCCCAGATCTTTCTCCATCCTTGTTTCCCCCATCGGTTTTCCCCCTAGTGAGTAGTTTGTATTTATGTTTTTTGCCCCCCAGTTGCATTACTTTACATTTCTCCACATTAAACCTCATTTGCCATGTAGTTGCCCACTCCATTATTTTGTTCAGGTCTTTCTGTAAGATTTCTATATCCTGATTTGAAGTTATTGCTCTGCTTAATTTTGTGTGGTCCGCAAAAACTGTGATTGAGCGATTGAGCTATTTATCTCGTTCTCTATATCTTTTATGAATAAATTGAATAGAATCGGTCCCAAGACAGAACCCTGGGGCATCCCACTTACCACTCTAGACCAATCTGAGTACACATTATTTATCACTACCCTTTCGACACGCCCCTGTAACCAGTTTTTAACCCAAGAGCAAACGTTATGGTCCATGCCTACAGACCTCAGCTTATAGATTAAGCGTTTATGGGGGACTGTATCAAATACCTTTGCAAAATCCAGGTACAATAAATCCACGGGCCTTCCCCTGTCTAGATGGCAGCTCACTTCCTCGTAGAATGATAACAGATTGGTCTGGCAAAAACAACCTTTCGTAAACCCATGCTGATGACTACTTAGGATATTTTTTTTCTCAGTAAATTCTTGGATATAGTCCCTTATCATCCACTCCAATAAGTTACCAATGATTGATCTTAGGCTAACTGGCCTGTAGTTCCCAGGGATTTGTCTCTGTCCTTTTTTAAATATTGGTACCACATTGGCTTTACTCCAATCAGCTGGTACTAATCTTGTCAGTATGCTGTCCGCAAAGATTTGAACAATGGTCTGGCTATAACCTGACTGAGTTCTCTGAGGACTCTCGGGTGTAAGCCATCTGGTCTTGGTGATTTATTTGTATTAAGTTTATCTAGTCTTTCCTTCACTCCGGCCTCTGTTAGCCACAAGGGTATGCCCTGTGATGTGCCACCAACAGTACTTCAGCGGTCGTTATACCCCTCCTTTTCCTGTGTAAAAACTGAGGAGAAGAAGGCATTTAGTACAGTTGCCTTCCATGTGTCATCCGTAACCATCCTCCCTTCCTTGTCCTTTATGTGGGAAATATGCTCTGATTTTGCCTTTTTACTGTTAACGTATCTAAAAGATTTCTTCTGATTTTTTTTTTACTCTCCTCCACTATGTGTCTCTCATAATCTTTTTTGGCCGCCCTTATTGCATTCTTGCACCTCCTATTGCATTCCTTATAGTGTTTGAATGCTGACAATGACCCATCCCTTTTATATTGTTTAAAGGCCATATTTTTTCTTTTTAATGAGGCTTTTAACATTACGGTTTAGCCACCCAGGCTTAGCCTTCACTCTTCTATATTTATTGCCCATTGGAATGCACTGTGTGATACCTTTGTTTAATATGCTCCTAAAGCATTCCCATTTTTTTCCGTGTTCAATGTTCCCAGGATTTGGTCCCAATTAATGTAATGTAGTAATGACCGCAGTTCAGAAAAATGGACTTGTTTGAAATTTAGTGTTCTTGTGCTACCCTTGTGCCTCCTTTTTCTATGTTTCACGTTAAATGTGATCATCCTATGATCGCTAGATCGAAGGTTCTCCCGTATTTCCACATCCGAAATCAGACTTGGATCGTTCGTAATTAATAAATCTAGCAGGGCATTCTTCCTAGTTGGGGAATCTACCAATTGGAACATGAAGTTGTCATGTAAGACATTTGTGAAATGATGGGCCTTTAATGAGTGAGCTGTCCCCTCTGCCCAGTCAATATCGGGATAATTGAAGTTCCCCATTATGATGACATTTCCCTTTCTCGCTGCCATTTCCAACTGTGATAGTAGGCCCAGCTCTTTCTTCCTCCTCCTTTAGGTTACTGAGGATGCGGCAGTGATTGCTCCCCTGTCACACCCTCCCTGTGCACCATACGTGTCCCCCTGCTGCCCAAGCCCCTCTGTGTGCCCCCCCCTATCCCGGAGTACTTCCGGCTTCCCTCCTCTCCTTACTATTGGCAGCTGCAGGCACACAATGGAATCCTTCAGGATGGACAGTAGAGGAAGGGTCCGGTAAAGCCCCTTCCTTTCCTGAATGAACACAATGAGTGATCAGTACCAATCTCACTCACTGTGTTCATTCATAACTGAAGCATAGTAAACTGTGTTTATTTGATGGACGGGGGGGGCCTGTCAGATTGGTTGTATGGGGCCCTGTGGTTTCTGACAGCAGCCCTGGTGGGAGCTGGGGGTATATTTGGAGCCCCTAGCATCCCCAGGAGGAACCCAGGATGAGAAACACTGCTCTAATCACATAAACCATTCTTTTCCTCTTACTGACAGTACAAAGCAGAAAGGAAATGTAAAAGTTACCAGCACCATTGTATCACAAACCCATTCCTTGCGCCATGCACGTGTTATGGCTCTACATAATTATACTGTATAATACCAACAAGATAAATTCATGTTCAAATTTGATGTCCGCGCTTGTAATTTGTGCCCAATGCAGAAAAGTCATAATAAATGTGACATCGCATCCCATCATTAAAATTATGCTTTACCACAAAACTTATTGATATTGCAGTTGGAACCCATTTTAGTTTTCGGCAGTTGGGTTCCCTGTCCAAGAGTGTACATCTGTCAAATGCGCTAACAGACCGGAGAAGTGAAAACCAAAATGAAATTTGACTATTTATTTGCAAATAGATGGTTTCCATTCCACGAGATTAACACAATGGGAGAGCTTACGCGGGAGCCCTGCGATTGCCAAGGGTCGTACAGCGCACATTAACGCCTTGTAAAAATCATCCTCATTGTGTTATTGGCAGCAGGGTCAATAATTACAAGGAGCCTATTAGTACGAGCAGAGCCTGATCAAGCCATTGCGGCATTATGTATGCACACTAGTCTAGCCTGGCCCTAAAACGCGAATTGCAAACCTCCCTGCCAACAGGGTACTTTAATGTTATCACTGCCATTTATTTTATGGCTTCCCATCCCTGAGCTTAGATCAAAAGGGTCGATAGAGAGACAAGTTCCTGGATGCAAAAAATATCATTTGCATCGCGGCTTCTGAAATCCTGGATGTCAGGAATGTGGACTAAAATTCAGAATTAAATATTTGTGTTACAGAAAGGAAATTTCTGCCAAATGTATCAAACGTCTAAACTACAAAAGAATCATTTTGCATGCAAAAAAAAAAAAAAATTAATGGCAGCTTTCTGCTACCATTTGGGATAATGGATATTTTTATCCAGTTCACCTTGTAGTGAAATAAACATTATTTAACTTCGTCCATCTATCCCGTACAGCTGGACAATGGCTCTTGTGTTTGGCATCTGTTCCAGTCTAAAGCCTTCTGATTATGGCCGATTACACGAAGCATTTTTGCTCGTCATATCTATGTTCTGAAATGCTGGACCTTCTCAGCTACCTCCGCTCGCAACAAGGTGAATGAAGTGGCTATCACATAAAAGGTCAGGGATTGGTGGGCAGAAAGAAAAAAAGGCACAAAACCAACCCAAATAGGGTAAAACGTACACATAATTTAGGATTTTCATAATCAGGCTGAGATTATCTGAATGCTCCTCTGCCATCATGTTGACTATGGGCTCAGTAGACTTCTGTTATACAATGCAAAAGATAAAAATTAAACTCAGAGCTGCTCCTTTAACTCAAACCAATATAGTATTAAGCAAACCTATATCAACATATACAATATCATGATATAGCTTAACGACATGATATAAAGTTGATATAGGCTTGGTGCAAATATAAAGTGCAAAACATATAATATATATAAAGTGCAATAATATAAAGTCCATTCAATATGGTGTGCTGAACTTGTAAACAGTTGTGGTGATGGTTCTCAGGTGCTCCCCTCCTGGGTCCCCATTCACCAGAAAAAGGCAGTAAATACGTCTGTAATTATCTCCAGATCAGCATCTCCCGTCAATGGTAACTGGATTGTATGGACACTACATAGGGATAACTCCTATCTTCCACCGGTGTGATTAAAACATATGGACATCCTGGATCCTTCCCATCTTAAGCTTCTGATGACGCCCAGTGGGAGGGACGAAACGCGTCAAGCTGAGGAGACCTGGTGACCATTGTTTGCCATACGTCCTTATGGGTGCCTGATCACTGAGTAAGATGGGAAGGATCCAGGATGTCCATATGTTTTAACCACACCTGTGGAAGATAGGAGTTATCCCTATGTAGTGTCCATCAATCCAGTTACCATTGACGGGAGATGCTGATCTGGAGATACTAACAGGCGTATTTACTGCCTTTTTCTGGTGAGTGGGGACCCAGGAGGGGAGCACAAATAGTAACCTGAGAACCATCAACACAACTGTTTACAAGTTCAGCACACCATATTGAATAGACTTAATATGATTGCACTTTATATATATTATATTTTTTGCACTTTATATTCGCACTGAGCACTTTATATCATGTCGTTAAGCTATATCATGATATTGTATATGTTGATATAGGCTTTCTTAATACTATATTGGTTTGGGTTAAAGGAGCAGCGCTGAGTTTAATTTTTATCTTTTGCATTTATCGGGCCTTTCACCTTTCACTTTAGCAGCAGCCCATATTATATTATAACATATTCCTTATTTCCATGGCGCGGGTTCTTTCTTTCCTTTACTCTGTTATACAATGCTGATCTGCTGGTAATATGAAACTTGTCAACTATCTCTGTTCATTTGCTTGAATGCTTGTGAATATTGTTTGGAAATTTTAATAAAAATGATTGAAACAAAGATTATTGGAAATTATGTAGAACAGTAGTGTCCAGCTCCAGTTCTCAATGATTAAGCCTTGCTGTGGGTGAAACACGTTGGGGACGTGGCTTTGGGTGGGAGTTGTGCTGTCATTGCAATAAACCTTGGCTGGAGATGAAGGTCTTTGGTGTATGGCCTGTTCTTTGGGTGGTGGATTTCAGTTCTCAAAGATCACATACAGGCCAAGATTTCCATACATTTGACTTTTTGTAAACTGCACATTAATGAATTTATTGCTGTTAGAGAAATACTAAAAGGTCAGTGTAGATCCAAACCCTTGAGGGCTGGAGCTGGACACTACTATGGTAGAAGATCTAAAATAGATTGCAAAACAGATGGAGGATTTTGTTATAATAATAACCTGGCACTATCCTCTAAATTATCCAATAGAAAAAAATATAAACTTCCCATAAAGCCCCCCCCCCCCGAGAAGAAACAGGGGGAAATGAGAAAAGAGGGGATTTTTATGTGCCACAAAGCCAGGAAGAAAAGATTTCCATAAACTACATATTTATTTCAAAGTTAAAAGCACTCAGATATAAAAACATATATCATCAGCTACAATCATATATCAAAAGTGTACATCTGGACATTCATAAAAGAGGATGGGTGGATGAACACGTTTCGCTTCTAAAAGCGTCCTCAGGATCCACTGCTTTATAATGTCGTAGCTGGCAAATGACACAATAAATCAATCACTACACAATAAGTTTATAACACACATATATATATATATATATATATATATATATATATATATATATATATATATATATATATATATATATATATATATATATATATATATATATATATATATATATATAACACACATGAATATCATAAAACAAACATTTACCAAATAACAGAATAATTAACAAACAGCTGTTGAAGTTTTGAAGGAAATAAAAATAAGATTGAAAAGGGGCAGAAAAAAATAGATAAAATGAATAAACAATATGTCCCTGCACTGTTTCTCAAGTGTGACACTAGTGTTGACACTAATGCCGCGTACACGCGAGCGGATTTTCCATTGGAAAAAACTTGGATGGTTTTTCTGACGGAATTCCGCTCAAGCGTGCCTTGCATACACACGGTCACACAAAATTTCTCTGAACTTTCGACCATCAAAAACGCGGTGACGTACAACACTACGACGAGCCGAGAAAATGAAGTTCAATGCTTCTGAGCATGCGTCGAATTGTTTCCGAGCATGCGTAGGAATTTTGCGCGTCGGAAATTGTACAGACAATCGCATTTTCGGATAGGAATTTTTTCCGACCGAAGAATTGAGAACCTGCTCTCAATCTTTTGCTGGCGGGAACTCTGCCAGCAAAAGTCCGATGGAGCATACACACGGTCGCATTTTCCGACCAAAAGCTCTCATCGGTCTTTTGCTGGCCGAATTTCCGATCGCGGGTACGAGGCATAAGGGGGAGAAAAAAAGGCAGGAGAAAAATGGCGAGGCCACTCCCAGAAAAAAAAAGGGGGGGGGGAGAAGGAAACCAACTTACTCAACACACAAATATAACCAGTGTACACCTGATTGAAACAGTGCTCACTGGTTGAACGCACTTCCCTTGATGTTGTTGAAAACAAAGATAAATGAAGGGGGGAGTGACACCATGAGTTGCTTGGTGTCACTGGTAAATGGTCATCATTTTCCAATACTGATTGCTGGACAACCAAAGTGTGAACAGAAGTCAAACATGATGCTATGCATGTACCAAGATAAATGTGATTGATCCCTAAGGGTGATTTTACATGAATAGTATTACTATACAGAATTTATATTGCGCCAACAGTTTGCACAACGCTTTCCAATATAAATGGACACAGTTCAATTACAATACAATAAAATACAAGAGGATGAAGAGGGCCCCGATCATAAGGGCTTACAATCTAATAGGGTGGGGCAAGTGGAGTCGTTAGGTGGAGGCGTGATAGGCTTCCCTGAAGAGATGAGTTTTCAGGGACCAGAGTGGGAGATAGCTGGACAGAATGAGGTAGAGAGTTGCAGAGGATAGGAGAGGCTCTGAAGAAGACCAGGAGGTGAGCATGGGAGGAGGAGACAAGATTGCTGGAGAGCAGGAGGTCCTGGGAGGAGCAGAGAGAAGAGTTTTGGGTGACATTTGGAGACATGATTGGTGATGTAGCTGGGGGCGGAGTTGAGAATGGCTTTGTATGTTGTTAGTATTCAGAATTTTAAATATCCCGCTGGACCACGCCGCAACTGCATGCCAAAGACTAGGCTGCATTACAGTCCTATTGACTCGAATGGGGCCAACTATGACATGCTGTATAGAATTTGCCACAGCAGTGTAGACATACAGCACATCCCTGTTGGTCATGTTACCTTCATAGTAGGCCAGGGGTCTCCAAACTTTCTAAGTAAGGGGCCACTTTATTGACCTTCAGACTTTAGGAAGGCCCGACTGTGGCCATTGGTAGTAGAAATTGTACTGGCGACGGCGTCAGTGGGAGTAAAGAGTGCATCTTTGGCATTAGGGGGAAGAATGGTGCCCCATTGTTGGTGTCAGTGGGGAGAATAGATTGTTGGTGCCAGTGGTAGGAACAGTGCCTCATCATTGGTGTCAATGGGAGAAATAGTGCCCCATTGTTGTTGTTAGTAACTAGAAGTAGGCCCCTTTTGTTGGTGTCAGTGGTAGGAATAGTATATTGCATTAGTGGCAGGAAAAGTGCTCCAAGGGCCAGTTAAAAGCAAGCAAAAGGGTGCATCCGGCCCCTGGGCCACAGTTTAGAGGCCACTGCAGTAGGCGGTCGGAGGTGGTAAAAACACGGATCTGTGTTTACCACCTATCCATCGCAAGTGTGAACCAGCCCTATGTTATGGTTGAAAGCCAAACACAACTATATGTATATATATGCAAGCACACACACAAACATATGTATGAAAAGGTTCATTTATTAGAAGGACCTCTTTGGTAACCTATTAGTGATCCAGTAAGGCGCATATAATCGCAGGGCACAAGGGGTTATGTCATTAAGGAAACAAACTGTCAGCAGGCTGCACTCAAGAGCCTCGTGCCCCCTACGCTCATGTAAATGGGTTTGTGCTCACCACGGCGGTCTCATTCACACACTGTTCAGATGGAAGGCAGAATCTGTTAAAACAGATTTTCACTCTTAAAGTCTACTCAGCAGCCAGCTCAGCACTTTTCCCACTTGATTTTAACAGCAATGCAAATATGTGCTGCATTGAACAGTAAAGTCTTCAGAACTTTCGCACTGTAAAAAAAAAAAAAAAATGCAATGGCTACCTGCCGTAATCAAGAATACCAATGTAACTAGCATGATCAATAAATGTGACGGAATGCAAAGATATTTCTCATAGCAACCTTCAAACAATCTTTTCATTTTCATTTAGGTTTGGCCACGATTGCTCATCAAAGTTCTCCAAACTTCCCAGTTTATCGTTGCCTGATATTAAAATCACAAGAATAGCCATTGGATGCATTTGTAATGGAGTGATCGGGGGGGAAGGGCCTTAGTCAGGGAGGTGACCAAGAACCCGATGGTCACTCTGACAGAACTCCAGTGTTTCTCTGTGGAGAGAGGAGAACCTTCCAGAAGAACAACCATCTCTGCAGCACTCCACCAATCAGGCCTGTATAGTAGAGTGGCCAGATGGAAGCCACTCCTCAGTAAATGGCACATGACAGACCGCCTGGAGTTTGCCAAAAGGCACCCGAAGGACTCTCAGACCATGAGAAACAAAATTCTTTGGTCTGATGAAACAAAGATTGAACTCTTTGGCTTGAATGGCAAGCGTCATGTCTGGAGGAAACCATGATCCTGATGTAAGGTGGGCTCTGATGGGGGCCTTGATGTAAGGGGGGCTCTGATGGAGGCCTGGATGTAAGGGGGTCTCTGATGGGGGCCTTGATGTAAGGTGGGCTCTGATGGGGGCCTTGATGTAAGGTGGGCTCTGATGGGGGCCTTAATGTGAGGTGGGCTCTGATGGGGGCCTTGATGTAAGGGGGGCTCTGATGGAGGCCTGGATGTAAGGGGGTCTCTGATGGGGGCCTGGATGTAAGGGGGGCTCTGATGGGGGCCTGGATGTAAGGGGGGCTCTGATGGGGGCCTTGATGTAAGGTGGGCTCTGATGGGGACCTTGATGTAAGGTGGGCTCTGATGGGGGCCTTGATGTAAGGTGGGCTCTGATGGGGGCCTGGATGTAAGGGGGGCTCTGATGGGGGCCTTGATGTAAGGTGGGCTCTGATGGGGACCTTGATGTAAGGTGGGCTCTGATGGGGGCCTTGATGTAAGGTGGGCTCTGATGGGGGCCTGGATGTAAGGTGGGCTCTGATGGGGGCCTGGATGTAAGGGGGGCTCTGATGGGGGCCTGGATGTAAGGGGGGCTCTGATGGGGTCCTTGATGTAAGGTCACCGGACCAATCACCTGACCAATACCAATCCTACAGTGAAGCATGGTGGTGGCAGCATCATGCTGTGGGGATGTTTTTCAGCGGCAGGAACTGGGAGACTAGTCAGGATTGAGGGAACAATGAATGGAGCAATGTACAGAGACGTCCTTGATTAAAAACTTGCTCCAGAGCGCTCTGGACTTCAGACTGGGGCGAAGGTTCATCTTCCAACAGGACAACGACCCTAAGCACACAGCCAAGATAACAAAGGAGTGGCTACGAGACAACTCTGTGAATGTCCTTAAGTGGCCCAGCCAGAGCCCAGACTTGAACCCAATTGAACATCTCTGGAGAGATCTGAAAATGGCTGTGCACCGACGCTCCCCATCCAACCTGATGGAGCTTGAGAGGTCCTGCAAAGAAGAATGAGAGAAACTGCCCAAAAATAGGTGTGCCAAGCTTGTAGCATCATACTCAAAAAGACTTGAGGCTGTAATTGGTGCCAAAGGAGCTTCAGCAAAGTATTGAGCAAAGGCTGTAAATACTTATGTACATGGGATTTTTTGGGGTTTTTTTATTTTTAATAAATTTGCAAAGATTTCAAACAAACTTCTTTCACGTTGTCATTATGGGGTATTGTTTGTAGAACTTTGAGGTAAATAATGAATTTAATCCATTTTGAAATAAGGCTGTAAAAAAAAAAAAAAAATGTGGAAAAAGTGAAGCGCTGTGAATACTTTCCAGGTATGCACTGTATCCAATAACTGTGTGCCTATGGCCCCAATCACACTTGCGCGACTCCAAAGTCGCACGATTTCCAGTGTGACATTAGAGTATGACTTCAGGTGTGACTTTGATCTGCCTTTACACTCTCTGGACCAAAGTCGCAATCGAAACTTGCATCAAAATAGTGCAGGCGCCTTTTTCAAAGTCGCTGTGCCTTTAAGTTGCACCGATTTGAAACGGGTGCCGTTGAAAATGTCCAAAGTTGCATGACAAGTGGCACAAGTGTGAAGAGAGCCTTACAAGTGTAATGTGTGCTGGTTTTACTTCCAGACTGGCTGGCTCTTTTCTTCCTGATCTCAGCCCTGAACGGTAAGTGACGTCAGGGAGAAAGAAGCAGCCAGATCTGTGTTCTTGTGTTTACAAACGCAGCGATCTCTCTGCCGTGGTTGCCCACAGCCGTCGGCAGGTTCACAGCCAAAATAATTGGCCTTGAGCCTGCTGACAAACGTGATTGGAAGAGAGAAAGGTTAAAGGGCCACAGGGCCCTAATTCGGACTTTACAGGCAAGATGGACAATGATATAGTACAAAAAAATATTTTTTTATTAACAATAAGTTATATCAAACAGGTCAAGTAAAAAAAGAATTAAAAAACATACGCTAGGCATATGATAGTAATGAGTATCTAGTGTAAACAAGAGCGTTGACACCAAATAAACGTCAGTGAGCCCCTGTGCGTCAATGCCTTTTCGCTGTTTGGCTTTGTCAGGACACACTTGGGGGGTAAACGGCAGTGAGCCCCTGTGCGTCAACGCGTTTCGCTGTTTGGCTTTGTCAGGACACACTTGGGGGGTAAACGGTAGTGAGCCCCTGTGCGTCAACGCGTTTCACTGTTTGGCTTCGTCAGGACACACTTGGGGGGTAGTTGGAAGGAACAGGTCTCACTATCAAAGATAAAATAAATCCATCAGACATTATGTTACAATAACATATGATTAAAAAACTTTCAAAAGTCGCTGCTGAAAAACCCGTGCTGTGTCCAACCACAGCATGAGCGGTAGGTGGCGCACCTGTAAACCCGGAAGTTCCCCCTCCACATACGGGTACTTTGTGGGGGGAACAAGGAAGCCGCAGGCCAGCAGTAAATGTTTAGCTGCTGGTCGGCAAGAGGTTAATTATATGTTGTTTTTGGCATTTATATGGTTATCAACAATAGCAGTTTATTGGTTACCAAGTTTATGATTATTCTTGAAGAAACTTTTGATTCAAACCCCCTACAACCCCCCCCCCCCCCACCCCATTCCCACTCAGATCATAATCTCACATTTCTCATTAAAACTGCCGCACTATTATCATGCTCAATTATTCAAAGAACTTTTTTTTTTCTTTCATTTTATGGCACTATGTAAAGTTTGGGGGCTTTTTTTTTTTTTTTTTTTTTTTTTTAGAGCCTTGTCATATCTTGCAACCATAACGTTCCCAACAATGATTTCAGTCTCTCATAATCTATATACAAATTGTTTTTCCATGCTGCACACTTTACATGCTATATAAATGCAAATTATGAATACTGGGATACCGGAGAAAATGAACAACATGAAACTTCAATACGGGGAGACAAGGCTGAGAGATCTCAGAAAAAAAAAAAAAAAGAACTGTACACGTGGATGGAAATGGCAACAGCGTTATAAAGGGTTCTGCCGAAATAAATTGCACAAAATTATAAACTTTCCTATAATAATAATAATAGGAGAATAAAGTAGGTCATAAGAATGCATTTGAAGAGTAGCGCTCAATGTACAGAGCCGGAATACCGACAAACACAGCGCTGGAGACTTACAAAGAGTACCGTGCTATAGACACACTGTACATAATCTACAATGTCCTTTCTTTTTTTGGATTGATTTTTTTTTTAAAAGCGCAACTTCAGCCAATTTTCTAAAAATAATTTTGATAGAGAAGATTTGTTTTCTGTCTGGGGGAATTTACCCTCAATTCCCATCTCAGGGTCACTTTAGGGTCTATTTATTAAAAAAAAATATAAAAAAAAATTGTAATAACGTTTGTTCTGTGAGAATTGGGCAAAAACAAATGTTCTAGGCTATTTTCTCTTCTTAAGAAGAGCTGTAAGGGGGACTCTGATGAGGACCCTGATAAAAGGGGGCCCAGAAGTAAGGGGGGCTCTGATGGGGGCCCTGATATAAGGGGGGTCTGATGGAGGCCCTGATGTAAAGAAGGCTCTGATGATGGCCCTGATTTAAGGGGGGTTCTGATGGGGACACAGATCCCTGTTGTAAGGGGGGTCTGACGGTGGCCCTGATGTAAGGGGGGGTTCTGATGGGGACCCTGATGTAAGTGGGGCTCTGATGGGGACCCTGATGTAAGTGGGGCTCTGATGATGGCTCTGATGTAAGGGGGACTGTTATGGTAGCCCTGTTGTAAGGGGAGCCTCTGCTGGGGGCCTTCATGTAAGGTGAGCTCTAACGGGGGCTCTGATGAAAGGGGGCTCTGATGTAGGCCCTGATGTAAAAGGGGATCTGATGAGGGTTGTGATATAATGGGGCCCTGATGAAAGGGGAGCTCTGATGAGAACCCTGATGTAAGGGACACTCTGATGGGGGCCCTGATGTAAGATAAGATAAGGGCTGTGATATAACGGGGTCCTGATGTAAGGAGGTTCTGATGGGGAACCAGATCCCTGATGTAAGGGGGGCTCTGATGGGGGCCCTGACATAGAGGGGCTTTGATGGGGCCCTAATGTAAGGGGGCTCTATTGAGGACCCTGATGTAAGGGGGGTTCTGATGGTGACCCAGATCACTGATGTAAGGGGGACTCTGATGTAAGGGAGGTTCTGATGAGGGCCTTTATTTAAAGTGGGCTCTGATGTAAAGGGGGCTCTGATGGGGACTCTGATGTAATGAGGGCTCTGATGAAGACCTTGATGTAAGGGGGGCTCTGATGGGGACCTTGATGTAAGGGGGGCTCTGATGGGGACCTTGATGTCAGGGGGGCTCTGGTGGGAACCCTGATGTAAGGGTGGCTCTGATGGGGGCCTTGATGTAAGGGGAGCTTTCATGGGGGCCTTGATATAAGGGGGGGCTCTGATGGGGGCCTTGATGTAAGGTGGGCTCTGATGGAGGCCTTGATGTAAGGGGGGCTCTGATGGGGGCCTTGATGTAAGGGGGGCTCTGATGGGGGCCTTGATGTAAGGGGGGCTCTGATGGGGGCCTTGATGTAAGGGGGTCTCTGATGGGGGCCTTGATGTAAGGGGGTCTCTGATGGGGGCCTTGATGTAAGGGGGGCTCTGATGGGGGCCTTGATATAAGGTGGGCTCTGATGGAGGCCTTGATGTAAGGTGGGCTCTTATGGGGGCCTTGATGTAAGGTGGGCTCTTATGGGGGCCTTGATGTAAGGTGGGCTCTTATGGGGGCCTTGATGTAAGGTGGGCTCTTATGGGGGCCTTGATGTAAGGTGGGCTCTTATGGGGGCCTTGATGTAAGGTGGGCTCTTTTGGGGGCCTTGATATAAGGGGGGCTCTTATGGGGGCCTTGATGTAAGGGGGGCTCTGATGGGGGCCTTGATATAAGGGGGCTCTTATCCCAGTACAGCTTATTCATTAATTTAGTATTTATTGATCTATACAGATGAATATTTTCAGCCTGTAAATATTTGTAAAATATATGATGTGGCCCTTGTAATGAAAGATTTGGACACCCCTGTCCTAGAACACCAGGAAGGTAATCCGAATAACATTTCATAAGAAAAGAAACCCTCACAATATGTTTTCTGTATTATAATACATACAAAATCTGACAATACTGATCTGTCCAGCACTCCTCAGCAGCCGGGGAAGTGCCATTTACATTATATGGGTGTCAGAGCTTATTTATCTCTGTTGGAAAATACTGCTGACATTTGCCTATACAGACCAGAAATTCCGGACGAGCAGAAAGTTTGGTTATGCGCCAACGGCTTTCCATTTTTCTTTAGATAGATGATAAATGATCCTCGGCTTCACTGTAATAATTACTGCTTAAAACAACACAATGACAATAAAAATAAATAAAAGTGCAATGAAGCCGATCAGAATCCTGCAGACGTGGTGACAGCTGAGCAAAATCCAACCAATAGACATCAAGTACCACCGCCGTTCTGCAAATTCGAGGGGTATGGAGGAATCCTCTACAGGGAGCCGTCTAGCCTGGGGGGTGGGGGGAATAAATTACTATATTAAATTGGAACTACGGAATATGCAATCATCATCTCAATACAGGGTCCCCCAAAGTTTGCAGTGCAAGGGCCACATCAAATGTTTTATAAATATTTGTGGGCCAGAAAAAAAAAATCAATTTTAAAAGAATCAATTAATATATTTTAAATGAATTTTACTTTATAAATAAATAATATACTATTTTTATTATGTATAAGTATATTAATATATATATATATATATATATATATATATATATATATATATATATATATATATATATTATTATTATTATTATTATACGAGATTTATATATATATATATATATATATATATATATATATATATATATAAACGTTTTAATTAAAGTTTTTTTTTTTTTTTTTAAGGAAAGAATTCCAAAATCAGGTCACCCCCTACATCAGAGCCCCCCTTATATCACGGGGTGTTAGGCCCCCCTTCGCTCCCCCCAGCCTCAAGTGCAAACAAGCCCTAAGTAAATCAATCAGCAGCTGAAAATGCTTAAAAAAACTGAGGGTGTAATATCGCTATTGCAACTTGAAGTGGTAAAAAAAGCCCCGAAAAGCAAACATTTATTAAATATTGCAGCTTACCAATTCTTAGATGTGACGGCTGCATTCCTTTTCCTTTTGTAGGCTTTCTTCTATTTTCATCTAATTTATTTATGTAAAACCATTATACAAAAATAATTATTTAAAAAATTTTTTTTTTTTACTGTAACTGCTTATAAAGTATTAGCAGATGTTGAGCTTCAGTTTGTTAGTGTATCTAAATCTGCTAGCACATCTAACACCCCCCCCCCCCCCCAAGGCTGACAATGCTGCTGTCCAAAGGTGCCTTCTGTGCTCCTTCATCCAGAGTGGGGGGGGAGAGCGCTCTAATACCATGTTTCCCCGAAAATAAGCCCTAGTTTAAAATGTTTGTAAAATCCTATAAACCACTCTATTACAGTAGTATATAATGTACAATGTGTGTGTTTCTGTAATTTAATTGCGGGGAAGAGAGCTCCGGCGGGTCACAGAAGCGCAGAGCGGCGATATAACGAAGGTATTTGGCACAGTTATATTACATAAACACACATTGTACATTATATAATACTGTAATAGAGTGGATTATAGGATTTTACAAGCATTTTAACTCAGTTCACACTGGGGATTCCTGACAGGCAGGGAGGGAGAGGGGGAGAGAAGACAGCACATTGCATGGTAAGACCTACCCCGAAAATAAGCCCTACTGTGTCTTTTGTTGCCAAAATTAATATAAGACCCGGGCTTATTTTCGGGGGAAACACGGTACAGTTGGTGTGTTACTGGCCTGATCACCAGGTGAAAACAGAGGGGAAAAAGCCTAAAAAAAAAAAAAAAAAGAAAACTAACGCAGCCACCACATCTATTGATTGGTGAACTGCAATTGTATGAAATTTTTGGTTTTGGGGTTTAATACCGCTTTAAGGAATCAGAGCCACGGTTTGTCTTCACCAATATTCTGTATCTTCAGGGCTTCAAGCGCACTCTTGCAGTGGACATAGAATAATTTAGTGCGGCAAATATCCACCCAGAGCGGGGTTCGGAAACAGCAAATTAAACCTCATTTCAGCAAACCCTGGCAACTGGAAGTCTTTGTCTTTGTATGCGGGGAAACATCCTGCAATTTGTTAAATTTTAATTTTTATTACATCGACTTGGCAGTTCAATGTCGTGAAGCGTTTATTAAAAATTTAGAGAACTGTAGCACAACCTACAATTAAATACCTACTTCTGCCGTTTTTTTTTTTTTTTCCTTTTTTTTTTTTTTCCTTTTTTCTCCTTCCATTAAAAATCGATGAAATGTAATTTTCCCTTTTTGGAACAAAGAAGAGTATACATGGCAAGACCACTAGAGGGCAGCAATCTAATGATGGAGATTGGGCTACCCCACATTCTGTTCTTTAGAAAGCTACTTCCAATGTGGACCGATATGTAACATTTCTGAGATCAGATATCAGCCTGATATTCTGAATTACACCTAATTTACCGAAAACGGAGGCCATCATTGGCTGGGAAGAGGTACAGTGCTTTGAAAAAGTATTCATACCCCCTTGACATTTTCCACATTTTCTCATGTTACAACTAAAAACATTAATACATTTTATTGGGATTTTATGTGATAGACCAACACAAAGTGGCACATAATTGTGAAGTGGAAGGAAAATGATAAATGGTTTTCAATTTTTTTCACAAATAAATATGTGAAAAGTGTGGCGTGCATTTGTATTCAGCCCCCTTTACTCTGATACCCCTAACTAAAATCTAGTGGAACCAATTGTCTTCAGAAGTCACCTAATTAGTAAATAGAGTCCACCTGTGTGTAATTTAATCTCAGTATAAATACTGCTGTTCCGTGAAGCCCTCAGAGGTTTGTTAGAGAACCTTAGTGAACAAACAGCATCATGAAGGCCAAGGAACACACCAGACAGGTCAGGGATAAAGTTGTGGAGAAGTTTAAAGCAGGGTTAGGTAATAAAAAAAATCTCCCAAGCTTTGAACATCTCACGGAGCTCTGTTCAATCCATCATCCGAAAATGGAAAGAGTATGGCACAACTGCAAACCTACCAAGACATGGCCGTCCACCTAAACTGACCGGCCGGGCAAGGAGAGCATTCATCAGAGAAGAGCCAAGAGGTCCATGGTAACTCTGGAGGAGCTGCAGAGATCCACAGCTCAGGTGGGAGAATCTGTCCACAGGACAACTATTAGTCGTGTTCTCCACAAATCTGACCTTTATGGAAGAGTGACAAGAAGAAAGACATTGTTGAAAGAAAGTCATAAGAAGTCCCATTTGTAGTTTGTGAGAAGCCATGTGGAGGACACAGCAAACATGTGGAAGAAGGTTCTCTGGTCAGATGAGACCAAAATTGAACTTTTTGGCCTAAAAGCAAAACGCTATGTTTGGGGGGAAAACTAACACTACACATTACCCTGAACACACCATCCCCACCGTGAAACATGGCGGTGACAGCATCATGTTGTGGGGACACCACATAAATGCACTTCCTACTGAGTGCTTTGAAAACACGGCAAAAACGATTTAAGAATGTATCAAACCGTGTTGCGTTTTTGATGCGGTTTTTGAGTCACATGACCTATGAAAAAACGCACTGTAAATGCACTACTTAGCCCCATGCAGCGCAGCCCTATTCACTTGAATGGGTCTGTTTTGGTGGCGATGCTGCCAGCCAAATGTGACGGGGTAATCATGTTTTTGCATAGGGTGGTAAAAACAAGCAGTTGAGCCGCATTTTTACTGCCCCCCACCAATCCATCTTTAGCTGCAAAGGCAGCAGATGGGGGTGTACATATGCCACAGTTGCAATGCTTTGCATCACGCTGCAGCACAAATTATTCTCGCTGTCGTGTTCAGCCCCTGAACGTGACCCGTTCAAGTGAATGAGGCCACGCCGCAACCGCATGCAATCCATGTAATTGCAGCGCAGTGGTGCAAACTTTTAGACTGTAATCACACCAGAGCGCCACTTTTTCTGAGTGTTTTTACAAAAACGTTTGTATGCACGTTTTTATGCAGTGTATTTAAAACACTTTTTGAGCTTTGGCATTTTTTAATTAATTAAAAAAAATATCATTTGTTTCATCATTTGTTGCTGTGTTTTTCAGCTTTTTCATCTAGTTTTTATTATTTATTATTATTTTTATTATTATTATTTTTTTACTTCTTTTGTAAGGGATTAAGGGTTAGGTTTTAAAGGTTAGGGTTATGGGTTAATTTATTTCTTTATTATTGTTTACTTATTGTTTATTCATTTATTTATTTGTTTTGTTAGGTTACTGTTAATTTATTTATTATTGTTTAGTTATTGTTTTTTGATTTATTGATTTGTTTTGTTAGGTTAGGAGTTATGGTTAGGGGTTAATATTAGGGTTATGGTTTAGGATTAGGGTTAGGGGATAAGATCAGTGTTAGGGATTATGGTTTAATATTGGGATTTAGGGGTTAGGATTAGGGTTGGGGTTAATATTAGGGTTAAGGGTTGGGGTTAGGATTTTTTATTAATTTATTTATATTCATTTGTTTATTATTTATTTATGTATTTGTTTTGTTAGGTTGAGGTTAAGGCTTGGGGGTTAGGGTTTTTTTTATTAATTTTATTTATTTATGTATTGGTTTTGTTAGTTTAGGGGTTAGGGTTAGGGGTTAATATTAGGGTTATGGTTTAGGATTAGGGTCAGAAGTTAATATTAGTGTTAGGGGTTAGGATTTTTTATTATTTTTTTTATTTATTTGTATTTATTTATTTATTCTTTATTCATGTATTTGTTTTGTCAGGTTAGGGGTTAAGGTTAGGGGTTAATATTAATGTTAGGGTTTAGGATTAGGGTTAGGGGTTAATATTAATGTTAGGGGTTAGGGTTTAATGTTAGAAATATGGGTTATGGTTAGGGGTTATTATTAGGGGTTATGGTTTAGGGTTAATATTAGTGTTAGGGGTTAGGGTTTATTATTAGGATTAGGGGTTAGAATTAGGGTTGGGGTTAATATTAGGGTTAAGGGTTGGGGTGAGGGTATTTTATACATTTTATCTATTTATTTGTAATTATTTATTTATTCTTTATTTATGTATTTGTTTTGATAGGTTAGGGGTTAATACTAAAGTTAGGGTTTAGGGTTAGGGGTAATATTAGCGTTAGACGTAAGAGTTTAATATTAAGATTAGGGGTTAATATTAGGGTTAAGGGTTGGGGTTAGGGTTTTTTATACATTTTATTTATTTATTTGTATTTATTTATTTATGTATTTGTTTTGTTAGGATAGGGGTTAAGGTTAGGGATTAATATTAATGTTAGGGTTTAGGATTAGGGTTAGGGGTTAATATTAGTGTTAGAAGTTAGGGTTTAATATTAGGAATAGGCGTTATGGTTAGGGGTTATGGTTTAGGATTAGGGTTAGGGGTCAATATTAGTGTTAGGGGTTAGAGTTTAATATTAGGATTAGGGGTTAGAATTAGGGTTAAGGGTTGGGGTAAGGTTTTTTTTTATTTATTTATTTGTATTTATTTATTCTTTATTTATGTATTTGTTTTGTTAGGTTAGGAGTTAATACTAAAGTTAGGGTTTAGGGTTAGAGGTAATATTAGCGTTAGAGGTTAGAGTTGTATATTATTATTAGGGTTTCGGATTAGGGTTAGGGGTTAATATTAGGGTTAAGGGTTGGGGTTAGGGGTTTTTTTTTTATGTATTTATTTATTTATTATTTATTTGTTTATATATTCATATTCATTCAATTTGAGCCGAAAAAAACGCTCAAAAACGTGCAACAAAATGCACTAACACGCTCAAAAACGCTTGAATCAAGCATTTCCATGGAACAAAGAAAATGCTTAAAAAAACCGCAGAAATTTGCCGGATTCCAGCTACAAAAACATCTCCAGAACTATTTCGAGCTTCGGGCGTCTGGCTCCAGGTGGCTTGTACTAGGGATGTGAACCATCTCCATAAAGGATAGTTAATACTTTTTTTTTCTCCTCCAGCGTTTTGGAGCTTCAAGCTCCAAAAACGCTGAGGTGAGAATGGAGTCTTAAGGTAGTGGGTTTATTTACCACCTTAATCAGCCACAGAACCCGTGTAATTCATATGTGTTTGGGTTTAAAGGGATGAGGTGGCCTTAGGGCATAAAACAGCTGGTGATATAAAAGGTGCCACCACCATCCACCATGAAGAAAGACCTAAAGAAACATTTATTTGTGCAGGAAGTGCTCTCATACCGGCGTGCAAAAATTAAAAAAAAAGCCTCCTCTGCTAGGGGCTGAAATCATGTGATCATTTGCTGAGATCATGTGACTACACAATGTCCTCCAGAGGAGCTGCAAAGGTCAACAGTCTTGCGTCAATCTCACATCTAACCAAGCTGTGGCTCCAAGGAGGAGACAACCTTCCTCCCCCCCACCAGTGCAACAAGATTTCGGCATGGAATCCCGACCTCTTCTAGGCTGGATCTGCTAAAAAAAATGCACCCAGCAGGTTCTGAAAAAAACAAAAAAAAAAACAAATGCAAGACCGGCAAGTTAACTTGAATGAAAGGAAACCTTCAAAACTGCATTTTTATTTTTAAACGAAAAAACACTCTGGGAAGCAGAACAGTGTGCCGTCTCTTACGAGATGCATCTGAAAAATCAAGGCTGAAGCCATCTCAACAGGTGGCCTGAAATCCTACACTTTGAGCGAGTATGACTGATTAAAATGCCTGGCGGTATGCCCAGAATCCCGTTCTTACTATAGACAGGACGCTAGATGGAGGCTTGGGGGAGCATGAAAGGTGGGCTAAGAAATGTGAGATGGTGGAGAAGCTAAAGGTCTGAATATCAAAGGAGGACAAAAGCAAAATATTCCACCGTGATCATTAAAACGGAGTTCCAGCCGGAAAAAAAAAAAAAAAAATAGTTTTAAAATTCAGCAGCTACAAGCGCTGTAGCTGCTGACTTTTAATAAGGACACTTACCTTACATAGTTACATAAGTAGGTGAGGTAAAAAAAAGACACAAGTCCATCAAGTCCAACCTATGTGTGTGATTATATGTCAGTATTACATTATATATCCCTGTATGTTGCGGTCATTCAGGTGCTTATCTAATAGTTTCTTGAAACTATTGATGTTCCCCACTGAGACCACCGCCTGTGGAAGGGAATTCCACATCCTTGCCGCTCTTACAGTAAAGGTTAAACCTCTTTCCTTCTAATTTTAATGAGTGGCCACGTGTCTTGTTAAACTCCCTTCCGCGAAAAAGTTTTATCCCTATTGTGAGGTCACCTGTCCAGGGATCCCGTGATGTTGGACCCTCCCCTCAACCGGCTCGGGTGCAGGCGCCGCCATTCCAACTAAGGGAAACCGGCAGTGGAGCCTTCAGGCTTTACAGCCGGTTTCCTACTGTGCATTTGCGCGAGTCGCACGGCGCTTTGGCCAGCTCATCTTCTGGGACACACACAAGAAGGAGGAGGGCTCACCGCAGAAGAGGACGCGACGTACTGTGCCGCGGCCGGGGCTAGGACGGAAGTAAATTCATTCTTTCTGAAAAGGTAGGTAAGGAAAGAAAAAAATAGATATCCAAAAACGAGGGGTGGAGGGGTGGTCTTTAGTTTAAGACCACCTTTTAATGCCGCGTACACACGATCGCACATTCCGACAACAAAATCCATGGGATTTTTTCCGACGGATGTTGGCTCAAACTTGTCTTGTATACACACGGTCGCACAAAGTCGGAAATGCCGAACGCCAAGAACGCGGTGACGTACAACACGTACGACGAGACGAGAAAAATGAAGTTCAATAGCCAGTGCGGCTCTTCTGCTTGATTCCGAGCATGCGTGGCACTTTGTGCGTCGGAAATTGTGTACACAGGATCGGAATTTACGCGAACGGATTTTGTTGTCGGAAAATTTGAGAACCAGATCTCAAATTTTGTGCGAAGGAAATTCCGATGGAAAATGTCCGATGGAGCCTACACAGGGTCGGAATTTCCGACACAACAAGCTCCGATCGCACATTTGCCGTCGGAAAGTCAGACCGCGTGTACGGGGCATAAGGCTCGGTTCACACCTAACCCGGCCGCAGATCGCGCAGCAATGCTGTCCGTCCCTGTTCCCCGTTTCAGGGACAAATCGGGGCAGAATCTTTGCCTGAATTCGGCCCTGAAACAGAGGCAAAGACTCACAGCGTTTCTGTGCAGTGCGCTCCGCAGCCACCTCGGAGACATGTGAACCGGCTCCATAGAGAGCCAGTCATATTTTCCTGCTATGCGAATTGGTTGTGGGGAAATGCCCGAAAATGCCCGAAAATGCCCTGAATTATTAAAAAAAAAAAAAAGTAAAAAATAAAAAAATAAAAAAAAAAAAGTAAAAAAATTAAAAAACTTCTTAAAGCCGAGTTCCACACACTTTTAGGCTGGGTTCACACCTATGCCAATTGAATTTCCCCGCATTCAATTTGCATAGGTGTGAAACCAGCCTAAAAGTGTGTGGAACTCGGCTTTAAGAATTTTTTTTTTTTTTTTACTTTTTTTTTTTTTAAATAATTCAGGGCATTTCGTAAATAACTAAAGTCATGTGGCGGCAAAGTATACTTCATCAAACCGGCCCGAGAATAAACCAATTACATCTGCATTTTAAAATAACCGTGCAGATTTGCAATTAACCTCACGGAAGTTGGCAATTAAAAAAATAATGAATTTCAAATGACTTAAATCGAAGGAGGCCTATTCCTTTAAATGATCCGATCCTGAAACATAAGCGTCTCATCATTTAGCAAATCTAACGGCTAAATATATCCTAGCCAGATGGGGGAAATTTTTCGAGGTGTTAATATGTTATATTTATTAAAATCACAATCAATGATATAAAATCACATATCTTTTAATTTATAATATTCATGTAAAAAGTTTGTTTCTTAACCACTTCCCATCCAGCGTATAGACATATGACGGGCACAAAGTGGCTCTGTCATATGACGTCCTCGGCTCCCTGGCGGCCTAGAGGGCGCGCGTGCGTGCTCCCGTCGCGTCACTTGGGAGCCGATGCGCATGCCTGGTGGCCACGGTGGCTGCCGGGCACCCGCGATTGCCGGTCACAGAACAGGAACGTTGATCTCTGTGTGTGTAAACACACAGATCCACGTCCTGTCAGAGGAGAGGAGACAGATCATGTGTTCCTAGTATATAGGAACACCGATCAGTCTCCTCCCCTAGGCAGTCCCCTTCCCCCACAGTTAGAATCACTCCCAGGTAACACATTTAACCCCTTGATGAGAGGCACGAGAGCCAGAACAGAGACGTGTAAACACACAAATCCCTGTTCTGTATGTAGTGGAGAGACAGATCGTCTGTTCCTACTAGCTAGGAACAACGATATGTCTCCTCCTCTAGTCAGTCCCATCCCCCCACAGTTAGAAACACAAACGAGGGAACACATTTAACCCCTTGATCGCCCCCTAGTGTTAACCCCTTCCCTGCCAGTGACATTTACACAGTAATCAGTGCATTTTTATAGCACTGATCTCTGTATAATTGTCAATGGTCCTAAAATAGTGTCAAAAGTGTCCGATGTGTCCGCCGCAATATCACAGTCCTGACAAAAATCGCAGCTCACCGCCATTACTAGTAAAAAAATTAAAATGCCATAAATATATCCTCTATTTTGTAGATGCTATAACTTTAGCGCAAACCAATCAATATACGCTTATTGCGATTTTTTTTACCAAAAATATGTAGAAGAATACATATCTGCCTAAACTGAGGAAGAAAAATTTTTTTTTTTTTTTTTTACATTAGGATATTTATTATAGCAAAAAGTACAAAATATTGTGGTATTTTTTTTTCGAAACTGTCGCTCTTTTTTTTGTTTATGGCGCAAAAAATAAAAACCGCAGAGGTGATCAAATACCACGAAAAGAAAGCTCTATTTGGGGGGGGGGGGGAAATGATCAAAACTCCATATGAGTACAGTGTTGCATGACCGCGCAATTGTCATTCAAAATGTGACAGCGCTGAAAGCTGAAAATTGGCCTGGGCGGGAAGGGGGTGAAAATGCCCGGTATTGACGTGGTTAAAAAAACTTTCAAATAATCCACATGCTTCCTATGTGTTCCGTTCCATGTGATCTCCTGGCAGTCCCAGAGAAATCTGGTTAATGCCCATAGTTAAAGTGTCATTAAACCCACGTCATTAAGCCTTTAGTGCCAATGCCTCCCGGGCCTTTAAGAGGTTTCAAAGGGCGGGGTGTGTCACGCGACCGCCGTATACTTTGTATACTCTGCTGACTTTAGTTATTTACGAAATGCCCTGAATTATTTAAAAATAAAGTAAAAAAACCCGAAAAACTCCTTAAAGCCGAGTTCCACACTCTTTTAGGCTGGGTTCACACCTATGCAAATTGGCACTGGCACCAACGATGGGGCACTATTCCTCCCCCCCTAATGCTATGATAAAGATGCACTGTTTACTCCCACTGACTTCAGGACAATTTCTACTCCCAATGGCCACAGTACGGCCCCTCTAAAGTCTGAAGCACAGTAAACTGGCCCATTGTTTAGATAGTTTGGAGACCCCTGCCAAAGGGCATAAGGTAAATTTCCTTGTTCTTGCCTTGTTCTGTCCAACACAGCCCAACGCTGCCAACGTGTGAGCAAACCCAAAGGCCATGTTGGCATAGTATGTTTATTGGCTGAGATATTTCTGACGTATATCCTCCTCCCTGATTCTTTTTCCCTTAGTCAACACTAACAGAACACTTTCTGAAGTGGACCTCTCACTTCATAATATCATTCACGCAATTTAGTGTTTCTATGTGCAGCTCATCAATAAATAATCAATGCTGAATCCATAATCCTCAACGGCTATGGAAATGTGCACCTAACAAAGTGCTCTTTACTGGATTTATCTACATAATAACTAAGAAATTATGCTGTGTGATAAAAGCATCCTGGAAATGTGTGAAGCAATCCCACTGAGCCGAGACTACTTGTAATATTGCTGGTTTTGAAAGTAAACCTTTTGCATCTCCAAAGCCAACTTGACGGAAACAGAATCCTTCCATCTCCCAATACCTCTACCCCATCTCCTCACCCCCAGACTATCTATATTTTCAGTGCCGGATTTATAAGGGGGTAAAAGGGGTAACTGCCCCAGGCCTCCCTGCCGGACGGTGCCCCAGACTTCCTACATGAAGAAATGAGTCTTATTTTCCGTAGTGCGTTTGTTGAGAAAATTGTCCAGTTTGAAGCCTTTGCCAAGCATTATATGATGAAGGGCTTGCTGATACCTTTCCAGGTTGTAAATGTAGCTCTTATATATATTTATTTGAGTTTGTTGAATATATTGAGAATATTAGTTGAGTGTAGTATATTATAGAGTATGGTGGTCACTAGTTGTTTCGGGAGAAAGGTCATTCAGCAAATTGGCACTGATAAAGAATTATCTAAGAACCACGATGGCCCATGAAAGACTAAGGTGGCACTGGCAGTGGAGAGCAGTGTCCTCACAATGATACAGTTTGATAAATTAGTTAAAGATTTCGCAAATGCTGAGTGCTGGAGGAATTATTTTTTGGTAAGTATTGTAGTGTGATGCATAACTGTGATGTATGACTTGCCAGTTCCAATTACCTGTGTAATGTGTATTCTAAAGCCTCGTACACACGATCGGATTGTTGGCCAACAAAACCGTGGAATTTTGTCCGAAGGGCGTTGGCCCAAACTTGTCTTGCATACACACGGCCACACAATTGTTGGCCAACAATTACGAACGTAGTGACGTACTACGTTGTTTTTCAGCTCTTTAGCGCCACCCTTTGGGCTCCTTCTGCTAATTTCGTGTTGGTAGAAGTTTGGTGAGTGTTGATTCGCGCTTTTCATTTCGCACTTTTCATTTCGTGCATTTCAGTTCGTGCTTTTCAGTTCGTTTCTGAACGGCCGTTCGTCAACCAGACATGTTTCGGAATCGGAGGAGATAACGTGTTATTTATTATTATTACTTTATTATTACTTTATTATTATTGCTTTGACATTATTTTTTTGGTTGAATAATAATGATTTGATTTGGTATATTTTCTATATTTTTGGATGCATAGAATGCACTTTTTGGTTAAGTTCTATTGGCAGATAGCATGTCTAATTTTATTTGTTTTCTTTTTTTAATGCACAATAAAAAAATTGTGGAGAATAATACTTGGCTATGTGTTTTACTTCAAATGACAGTTTGGGAGTCGGCAGTTACATTTAAAAAATACAATGCAAAATTAACAAGAGACACCAACATAGTTGTCTCTTTGATCTTAAAAACTACGGGATAATGGTGTTGTGGTAACTTTCCCAAATAAAAAATAACAAACATAATAATATTATTTTTGATATCACTAGAAAAAAAAAAATTGAAAAATTTTTTGCAATAACTCCATCAGTATCACCAGCAAAGCAGCTTCATTATTATCCCATTAAAGAAGAAGAGAATTGTGCGCTGCATTTCGAGATTTCATAATTTGCTGCGTCACGAATGTTAATTCTCCATTACGAACGCTAGATTACAAGACCGACCGCTTCCGGCTCGTCCTTGTTTGTACTTTGGACTTTTGTTCGACGGACTTGTGTACACACGCTCGGAAAATCCGACAACAGACATTTGTCCGCAGAAAATTTATAAACCTGCCATCCAACATTTGTCCGCGGAAAGTTGGCCAACAATTGTCCGATGGAGCGTACAGACGGTCGGATTTTCCACCAACAGCCTGTCATCGCACATTTCCCTTCGGAAAATCCGATCGTGTGTAAGAGGCTTTACAGTCAATAAAATTGAGCAAAAAAAGTCAGAAAAGTGTCTTCTTCGGAACCTAAGATATTTGTTTTAGAACAAATGTGGTTTATTCTTCATTTCAGTTCATTTTTTTTGCACTTGTTATATAATTTAACCACCTCCCGCCTGCTGTATTGTCCATTGACAGGCAGGTGTCGGCTTTCTTGTTCTGGGATGATCTCATGTAACGTCGCCCCACTCTTGTCGCACTTGCGGGGCACCCAGCGCAGTGATCAGTGGTGTGCTCTGTCCCTGGGACACGGCACATCCCCAATCTCGGTAAAAAGCCCATGGCGCGGCTCTTTACCCATGTGATCAGCTGTGGCCAATCACAGCGGATCACATGCAGACAAGGAAAAGCCGGTTATTGGCATTCCTTTCCTCACACTGGCAGCGTGTGAGGAGAGGAGAGCCGATCAGCGTCATTTCCTCACAGGAAAGATAATTAGGGCACTGATTATCAGTGCAGCCCCAACAGTGATGCCAATCTGTGCCCAGCGGTGATGCCAATCAGTGCTCATTAGTGCTGCCTTTCAGTGCCCATCAGTGCTCATCAATGCCCATCAGTGCCCATCAGTGCTGCATATTAGTGCCTTCTCATCAGGGCCCTTCAGTGCCATGTCATCAGTGCCACCTCATCAGTGCCACCTCATCAGTGCCCATCAGTGTAGCCTATCAGTGCCCATCAATGTAGTCTATTTAGTGCCCATCAGTGTAGCCTATCAGTGCAGCCTAAAAGTGCCTATCAGTGTAGCCTATCAGTGCCCATCAATGCAGCGTATCAATGCCCATCAGTGTAACCTATCAGTGCCCATCAATGCAGCATATCAATGCCCATCAGTGCAGCCTACCAGTGCCCATCAGTGCAGCCTCATCAGCGCACATCAGTGAAGGAGAAAAATTACTTATTTACAAAATGGTATAACAGAAACTAAGAAAACTTTTTTATTCAAAATTTTTGTTTTTTTTAAATTTTTTTTTGTAAAAAAAATAAATAGTGGTGATAAAATACCACCAAAAGAAAGCTCTAGCTGTCTCAAAAGGATGATAAAAATTTTTGATTGGGTACAGTGTTGCATGAGCGCGCATCTGTCATTCAAAGTGCGACAGCGCTGAAAGCTGAAAGTTGGCCTGGGCAGGAAGGGGGGTAAAAGTGCCCAGTAGGCAAGTAGTTCATTTCTATGTTGAGGGACCCCCCAAGCTTGAAGTGCCCCAGGCCCCTCAGGGTCTAAATCCGGCACTGTCTGTTCTTGAACGATTGCTTATCTGCAGGATCTGCTCATGAAAATAAAACAAAAAAGGGGCGATAAAGCAGTTGCTCCGCCTGCCCCGCATGTCCGCCTACAGTAGCTATTACACACAATGAACCCTTACTGAAGACTTCAATCAGAACAGAATAACACTAGAAAATATAAAACAGCAGATGATCTGCAACAGAATGCGAACGATGGCAACAAGCTATTTGTTATATACAGTGTATACAGTATAATTACATATTGGGGTTGATTTACTAAAGGCAAATAGACTGTGCACTTCACAAGGTACAGTTGCCCTCTACAAGAGCAGTTGCCCCAGAGCTTAGTAAATGAGCAGAAGCTCCGCTGACTTCCATCATCCAATCACGTTCAAGCAAAAGTGCTGTTTTTTTTTTAAATTTCCTTGCACGTGATTGGGTATTCTTTGCAAAGTGAAGCTTTACCTCGTTTACTAGGCTCTGGAGCAATTGCACAGTCTATTTGCCTTTAGTAAATCAACCCCAAAGGGTCAGCATTACTTGATGAAGATAAGTGGGGGAAAAAAAGGTTTCAATATTAATGCCAAAATTTCACAATTTCTGCCAGGGTATGCAAACTTTTGAGCACAACTGTACACATACAGTAACTGATCAAAGTTAGATGTCAGTTGACAGGTTATAGGTTTGGGCAAGCAATATCTTGGATATGGGTTGTTAGGATTAGAACTTCTAGGGGGTTATTCCTCATTGGAGTTTAGCAGATAATCAATGACACAACATTGCATATGTCCTATATATCCTCTATACAAGCCTTTTAAAAACTTTTTTAACAAGGTGGAACCATTGAAATAATTTTCTGAGTTCTGGGAACCCCTACTAAAAATCCTATCTACAGGCCACAAGGACAGTTTGATTCAAGATATAGATATACCGTATATACTCGAGTATAAGCCGAGTTTTTCAGCACATTTTTTTGTGATGAAAATGCCCCCCTTGGCTTATACTCGAGTCAAGCACTTTTCTGCAGCAGAGAATGACATTTTCCGAACCAAATTTGGGGCCCCGTATCTTGGGGCCACTTGGTGCTAGGAACCCCTCATTTGGTGTGCAAACCCAGTGGAGCTGGGGTTCCTAGCACCAAGTGGCCCCAAGATACGGGGCCCCAAATTCAGTTTGGAAAATGTCATTCTCTGCTGCAGAAAAGTGCTTGACTGTTTCCGAACTGATTTGGGGCCCCGTATCTCTGGGCCATTCAGTGCTAGGAAGCCCAGCTTTGGATATGTTGTAGTGCTAGTTCCACTGGGTTTGCACACCAAACCAAACACTGGGTTTGCACTTTGGGGCTCCTAGCAGAAAGTGGCCCCGAAATACAGGGCCCTAAATTTGGTCAACTGTGTCTATCTGCAGCAATGTCATTTTGGGACCCTTTGACCCTTTGATTCCAGAGACCCCAAATTTTGGCTGCAGCTAGGGGGGGCATCTAGGAACCCTTAACTACCGAGTTTGAAGTTCAGGGGACCTATGGCTGCAAATGGGCACAGTGAGGCTGCAAATGGGCACAGTGAGGCTGCAAATGGGCACAGTGAGGCTGCAAATGGGCATTGTTGACCCTCTTTTCCACTTACAGTAGCTGCACATTTCTCACCCTAGGCTTATACTCGAATCAATAAGTTTTCCCAGTTTTTTGTGGTAAAATTAGGTGCTTATATTTGGGTCGGCTTATACTCAAGTATATACGGGTAATAATAAACAAAAGAATTAACAAAAAATTAACAAACCTAAAGTGTTTGAGACGCAGAGATCTCTTTACCACCCCTTTATCTATATAACACATTTATCATCAGAAAATATCATGAAATTAAACATATTTGGCCAATAAAAGATGCGGGCAGTAAAAATTCTGTGTGCTTTTACATTATTGGCCATGTATAAGATCCCGCTTACCACAGGGGTCAGTGAAAATGTTTTCTCATACATTGGTGGTTATCACTATAGTGTTCCCTGACATTGGTGGTCAGTGAGAGAAAGTTCCCTTTACACTGGGGTTCAATGGAAAGGATGGCGCTTTACAGTGATAGGCTCTTGGCAGTGACTGGAACTACGCAGACACCATCAGGCAAGGGATCAATCCAGCACTCCCCGCTGCTCAAGGAACCCCCCAACTTCTGGAGGAACTTCAGGGTTCTATGGAACCCTGGTTGATAAAGACTGCACTATAAAGATACTAATTACAAACCAAACTAACCACACCATTTCCAAAAAATTATTTTGGTTCCAGGAGTCCTTGTTTTAGCAAAAGCAGGAAGCTGGGGGGTCTCCAAACTTTCTAAATAAAGGGGCAGTTTACTGTTTTTCATACTTTAGAGGGGCCAGATAGTGCCCCATCTTTGGTATCAGGGGGAGAAAAGAAATAGTGCCTCATTGTTGGTGTCAGTGGAAGGAATAATGCCTCTTCATTGGTGTCAGTGGGAGGAATAGTTCCCCATCATTGGTATTAGTGGGAGGAATAGTGTTGCCTTGTTGGTTTCAGTAGGAGGAATAGTGCTATAATTGGTGTCAGTGGGAGGAATAGTGCCTCATTGGTGTTAGTGGGAGGAATAGTGCCCCCATCATTGGTGTCAGTGGGAGGAATAGTGCCCCCATCATTGGTGTCAGTGGATGGAATAGTGCCCCCATCATTGGTGTCAGTGGGAGGAATAGTGCCCCGTCGTTGGTGTCAGTGGGAGAAATAGTGCCCTCATCATTGGTGTCAGTGGATGGAATAGTGCCCTCATCATTGGTGTCAGTGGGAGGAATAGTGCCCCCATCATTGGTGTCAGTGGGAGGAATAGTGCCCCATCATTGGTGTCAGTGGGAGGAATAGTGCCCTCATCATTGGTGTCAGTGGATGGAATAGTGCCCTCATCATTGGTGTCAGTGGGAGGAATAGTGCCCCCATCATTGGTGTCAGTGGATGGAATAGTGCCCTCATCATTGGTGTCAGTGGGAGGAATAGTGCCCCCATCATTGGTGTCAGTGGATGGAATAGTGCCCCCATCATTGGTGTCAGTGGGAGGAATAGTGCCCCGTCGTTGGTGTCAGTGGGAGAAATAGTGCCCCATCATTGGTGTCAGTGGGAGGAATAGTGCCCCATCATTGGTGTCAGTGGAAGGAATAGTGCCCCGTCGTTGGTGTCAGTGGGAGAAATAGTGCCCCATCATTGGTGTCAGTGGGAGGAATAGTGCCCCATCATTGGTGTCAGTGGAAGGAATAGTGCCCCATCATTGGTGTCAGTGGTAGGAATAGTGCCCCATCATTGGTGTCAGTGGGAGGAATAGTGCCCCATCATTGGTGTCAGTGGAAGGAATAGTGCCCCGTCGTTGGTGTCAGTGGGAGAAATAGTGCCCCATCATTGGTGTCAGTGGGAGGAATAGTGCCCCATCATTGGTGTCAGTGGATGGAATAGTGCCCCATCATTGGTGTCAGTGGGAGAAATAGTGCCCTGTATTAGTGTGAAGAATCGTGCCCCAAGGGCCAGATAAAGGCAAACAGAGGACCGCATCTTGCCCCCAGGCCACAGTTTGGAGACCACTGGAATAGAGTGTTGTTCCTTAGTATAGCACAGTTTCATGACCGTTGCTCCCTTACAGCCCAGTATTATATCATCACCTTCTTTGCTTTTCTCTCTCTCTCCAGTGTAGGAGTCAATGAAAAGTGATGGGAAATCAGAAAAACATGTTTGGGAAAGCAAATCATCTCCTGGATCAGCAAAGTTGAAAACCAGAGCAGACGTAATGGGAGCCAGTGAAAAGGTCAAGAGGAACATGATCAATAGAACAATGCTAGCTGCCAGCAAGGTCGGCAATATCATCTCTGGGATGAAATATTAACTGGGTTAAAGTGTATACTGTGTATAAGAACATGTATCCAACATGAATAAGATCACAGAATCACACACATGGGCAATTCTTCTCAGACAAATGTACACATACAAGGACGAACTTTGCTTGAGGACACTGCTGAAAACTCCTGCAATATGTGTGACTTCAAATTATAAAACAAAAGCTATCCATAATGGCCAACAGATGATGCTCAAATGTTTCCCCTTTATCTACATACAAAAGAGATCAAACTTTAGATTAGACTTCTAATTAAATACTGTAAAGTCAAACAAAATCTTCCTTATACAATACCCCAAAACAAAACTTGATTGTAGCTAATGCAGTTGTGCTTGTATTAGGTATATTAGACATCACATCCTCCCCTGCACAACACAGTATCCCCCCCTTCACATCACAGCATCACAGACTTCTCTTCACATTACCAGACATCCAAAGTCTACCGCAAGTCGTGGGAGTCTCCCACATTTGGCTGCGGGTTCACGGACCCCCGCGAGCGCTGGGCGATATCCCGGCCGGGCATGTCAGTCGGCCACAGACAGAAGACAGAGCAGCCCGAGTGGCCGAATGGCGGCCGTTTGGGGTGCTCTGTCTTCTGTCTGTGGCTGAATGACGGGCGGATGTGATGACGTCCCCATGCGGGGAGGAGGACTGTAACAGAGTCCCGCCTCCTAGATAGACGGAACACTGATCCAATGATACATTGAATCAGTGTGATGTGTATCATAGGAGGCGGGAATTTGTTACAGTTGCCGCCGGGTTATTCATATCTGTTTCAGTGCTCTGTGTGATCAGGCTGTATTCCATGGGCACTGGTAAGGCTGTATTTCATTGGCACTGGTAAGGCTGTATTTCATGGGCACTGGTAAGACTGTATTCCATGGGCACTAGTAAGGCTGTAATTCATGGGCACTGGTAAGGCTGTATTTTTGGGCACTGGTAAGACTGTATTTAATTGGCACTGGTAACGCTGTATTCCATGGCCACTGGTAAGGCTGTATTTAATGGGCACTGGTAAGGCTGTATTTCATGAGCACTGGTAGAGCTGTATTCCATGGGCACTGTTAAGGCTGTATTTAATGGGCACTGGTAAGGCTGTATTCCATGGGCACTGGTAAGGCTGTATTCCATGGGCACTGGTAAGACTGTATTCCATGGGCACTGGTAAGACTGTATTCCATGGGCACTGGTAAGACTGTATTCCATGGGCACTGGTAAGGCTGTATTTCATGGGCACTGGTAAGACTGTATTCCATGGGCACTGGTAAGGCTGTATTCCGTGGGCACTGGTGTAGCTGTATTTAATTGGCACTGATAAGGCTGCATTTAATTGGGACTAGTAAGGCTGCAATTAATTGGCACTGGTAAGGCTTCATTTCCGCGACACTGGTAAGGCTGCATTTAATTGGGGGGGGGGGGCTGTGACGGCGCGAAGCGTCACCTCCCTGAAATGAGTTTGCCACCTCTCTGAAATTATTTTTTGCAGGTTGGGATGCCCCCCCACATCACAGCCCCCCACATCACAGCCCCCCCCCACATCACAGCCCCCCACTGCACATCACAGACCCCCTCTATATCAATCTCCTTTGTGCATCAGTGTCCTCAGTGCCCCTTGCACATCATAGCCCCCTTCACATCACAGTCCACCCCTTCACATCACAGACTCCCTTCACACCACAGACCCTTCTTCACATCAAGATCCCCCTTTACATCACAGTCCCCCTTCACAGCAGTGTCTTTAGCCCCTTTTACTGGATGGGCAGACGGCAGGAGCTGGCCAACTTTCCATGGTAACAAGCTGGTGATTGGTTGCCAGGACTGCCCCGTGTCCTAGCAATCAACCACCTGTTTGCTAACTTAAAAAAGTTAACGCGGGCACCCCGGTCTAGAACCTCCATGCCTCCCACCCTCTGCCCTTCTGCGAGGATGACAGCGCCAGCAGTTGGGGGTAGGAACTGGCAGAGGGCTCTACAAGATGGCCAGGCATTAAAGAGGGAGAGAGAGACCAGGCTCCTAAGTGGTGCAACCGCAGCAGTCTAGATAGAACTGTCAGTCGGTTTGGATCTGGACATTTAGCGATGCCTGTCCTAGGCTAAAGTGTATCTAAACCCAAAACCAAAGATATAATATATTGCAGCTTACCAGTCTAAAGATGCGGTGGCTGCATTATTGTTTTTATTTTTTTTTTCCAATTTATCTTTAATGCTGACCTTTGTGTCTACACTTGCTCCTCCATGTTATCTATGGAGCGAGCCATGGTTGTCACACAGACTGGACTTTAAACACGTCTTCCTTTCTTCATTCTCATTACATGGTGGCTTGATGGGACTAGTAGATTAAAAAAGCCAGGTTCAATTGTTTATGATGTTGTTTTTAGCCCGCAGGAAGTGACATGGAAACTGCATTTCTGGCAAAATCAAGAGCTATTTTCTGCACCTGGAAAAAAGAAAACGAATGCAGCCACCACATCTAAGCACTGTTAAGCTGTAATATAGGACATTTTTGTTTTTTGGGTTTAGATATGCTTCAGAGATTGAATGTACCTAGCAAGAAGCTCTATACCGGCAGCGTTTTAGATACTACTTTATAATTAAATAAGAATGACATTAGACAATTTCCCCACCGAAAAAAAAAAAAAAAAAAAAAAACACATTTCTCCTGAGATGTTCAAACGCATTAAGGATTCTGATAAAACGACTTCTAGCAAAATGTTTGGGCAGATTTAATCGTTTAAATGAAAAGCTCGATCTTATGCATGTATCAGACTCATTATATTTCAGTCATCATAAGAGTGTGTACATTACAATCAAGAAAAGCTTTTTCGATGGCACATAAAAGAACTGTTTTTACTGTCAGTTGGAAAGCATTGAAGTGGACCTATTAGTGTTTGTTACCCCAACATTTCATATTCCTGATATGTGCCTGATTGTACCGTGTACTTGTATAAGAAAGTATCCTGTTCTCTTTGTATTGCTTCCTTTGTGTGAAATATCCTCTTGTTTCTGCCAGTCCCCCTGCTTTCCTATTAAAAACTGACCACACTAAGCAGGAGAGCACACCATGGTCAGGTCTCTAGCTGTGCTGTGAACTCAGCTTGCTTTCCTCCAATGATCAGACTTGTCCTGACTGGCTCCAACTGCACGGCCATTCACTGGGAAGCTCAGTGTGCTGTTGCTCCCCCCCCCCCCCCCCTAGATTTTATGCAGCTGAGAACAGAGGGAATGTGATCACTTATAAAAAAGGGAAAAAAGGTATTTATAATTTTTTTATAATATGTATACAAAATGTTTTTCCTTTCATTTCTATTTTAAACTGAATGGGTTGTTTTACAAGGTGATCGTTTACAATAACTTTAAGTATTGATGTTAAACAGTAGTGTAGCGCCAATATATACTGTGTACAAATAGATGTGCAATTTGTAGCATATAGTAACATATGATCACTAATACAAAAATGGAGTATCTCAAAGTCCAATAGTAACAAAAAATAAAGTCCCGCAGTGCATAGCTCCCAACTGTCCCTGATTTGGAGGGACTGTCCCTGATTTGGAGCAATGTCCCTCTGTCCCTCATCCCTCCTTATTTGCCCCTCATTTTGGTCTGATCTATATAGTTGTATATAAAATGCACTTTTTATCTATTAAAAAGTATTTCCCAGTGCTAAACCTTTCATCCTATTTCTAAATTGCTGCATTTGTACATTTTAAAAGCCAATATAAAGGAATAGTATTGGTACAAAAAAGTCCTTGTGGATTTAACTAACCTTTCTTTTTGGTTAATTCTCCTTTAAGGGGGTGTTGTAGGAGGCGTGTCCTATGCCTACATACATTTGTTAGTAGATGTCTCTCATTCCCATCTCAAAATGTTGGGAGGTATGCGCAGTGTGCTAGGTGGGAAGCAGGATCAGTGATGGCCGGTCCACAAGGGGCGCAGGGGGGCCGCCACTGAGTAAGACCGAGAAAAGCTTATTCCAATAGCATCAATGTTAACGGATGTATGTCCAAAACAGTGTTCAAGTGACCAGTCACCAACATTAAGTGGATTCAATGCTCACCATTACAGCAACATGTCAGCCTGTGTAAGAACAAGATCATATTGAGGGACAAAGGCTTGTTTTGACCCTACATAATATGTAAGGTCAATAAAACCAGGTGAGAGCACAACTGGTGGAGGTCATGCATTTGTTCCGGCAAACTGGGTGATTTATAAAGCACAATAAAGGACTTTTGTTGGTTATTAATCACATCATAAAGACTGGATATTGTTAAAGACCGAGAAAAGCTTATTCCAATAGCATCAATGTTAACGGATGTATGGCCAAAACAGTGTTCAAGTGACCAGTCACCGACAATAAGTGGATTCAATGCTCACCATAATAATGCCCACCATTACAGCAACATGTCAGCCTGTGTAAGAACTAGATCATATTGAGGGACAAAGGCTTGTTTTGACCCTACATAATATGTAAGGTCAATAAAACCAGGTAAGAGCACAACTGGTGGAGGTCATGCATTTGTTCAAGCAGGCTGGGTGATTTATAAAGCACAATAAAGGACTTTTATTGGTTATTAATCACATCATAAAGACTGGATATTGTTAAAGACCGAGAAAAGCTTATTCCAATAGCATCCATGTTAACGGATGTATAGACAATAAAACCAGATGAGAGCACAACTGGTGGAGGTCATGCATTTGTTCCAGCAGGTTGGGTGATTTATAAAGCACAATAAAGGACTTTTATTTGTTATTAATCACATCACAAAGACTGGATATTGTTAAAGACTGAGAAAAGCTTATTCCAATAGCATCCATGTTAATGGATGTATGTCCAAAACAGTGTTCAAGTGACCAGTCACCAAAATTAAGTGGATTCAATGCTCACCAGAACAATGCTCACCATTACAGCAACATGTCAGCCTGTGTAAGAACTAGATCATATTGAGGGACAAAGGCTTGTTTTGACCCTACATAGTATGTAAGGTCAATAAAACCAGGTGAGAGCACAACTGGTGGAGGTCATACATTTGTTCCGGCAAGCTGGGTGATTTATAAAGCACAATAAAGGACTTTTGTTGGTTATTAATCACATCTTAAAGACTGGATATTGTTAAAGACCAAGAAAAGCATATTCCAATAGCATCCATGTTAACGGATGTATGTCCAAAACAGTGTTTAAGTGACCAGTCACCGATATTAAGTGAATTCAATGCTCACCAGAACAATGCTCACCATTACAGCAACATGTCAGCCTGTGTAAGAACTAGATCATATTGAGGGACAAAGGTTTGTTTTGACCCTACATAATAGGTTAGGTCAATAAAACCAGGTGAGAGCACAACTGGTGGACGTCATACATTTGTTCCAGCAGGCTGGGTGATTTATAAAGCACAATAAAGGACTTTTATTGGTTATTAATCACATCACAAAGACTGGATATTGTTAATATTGAGATTGAGATTGTTATTTATCAATATTTGGTGTGTATATATTAAGCAGATAGTAGAATGTATGTTTAGTGAATATATATAGTGCTGCGCCATATATACATATTTGTTGATTTATGCACTTATGAGAAGGTGGTAAAGTAGAAGCTAAACTTTTTTTTTTTAATTTTGGATAAAGTAAGGGAGGGTTATAACCCTTGTTGGTTTATTTTTTGTCATCTGTGCCCCATTTGGGAAGGTTTACCTTCACTTCCTGTCAATTAGCTAAAACAGGAAGTAAGAGGAAATCCCTGCAAATTAAAGGAATCCCTTGTGCCCCCCAGGTCACAAGGACTAGTTAATATTATTATAATACAGGATTTATATAGGGCCAACAGTTTACACAGTGCTTTACAACATGAGGGCAGACAGTACAGTTACAATACAATTGAATACAGGAGGAATCAGAGGGCCCCGCTCATTAGAGTTTACAATCTAGGAGAGAGGGTCAAGTGGTACAAAAGGTAATATGAGAGATATGCTGATGGATGAAATAAAAATACAGTTGTTAGGTGAGGGCCGGATAGGCTTCTCTAAAGAGGAGGGTTTTTAGGGATCATCTAAAAGCAAACAGTAGGAGATAGCCGGACAGATTGGGGTAGGGAGTTCCATAGGATTGGAGAGGCTCTGGGAAAAGTCCTGGAGGCGAGCATAGGAGGAGGTGACAAGAGAGCTAGAGAGCAGAAGGTCTTGGGAGAAATGAAGAGAACGATTTGGTTGGTATTTAGAGACCAGGTTAGTGATGTAGCTGGGGACCAATTTGTGGATGGCTTTGTAAGTTTTCGTTATAATTTTGAATTGAATTTGTTAGGTGAGCGGAAGCCAATGGAGGGATTGGCAGAGAGGGGTGACAGACGTTGAGCAGTTGGTAAGGTGAAGGAGTCTGGCAGCAAAATTCATGATGGACTGAAGGGGGGATAATGTATGTAAGGGTAATCCCATGAGGAGGGAGTTGCAGTAGACGAGACAGGAGATTACCAGGGAGTGAACTAGGAGCATTGAGGTGACATTGGTTAGGAAGGGGCGTATTCAGGAGAAGTTGCAGAGGTTGAGGCGGCAAAGATTTGCACAGTGATTGGACGTGGGGCCGAAAGGAAAGTTCAGAGTCCAGGATTACACCTAGAACCTTGGCATGCGGGGATGGGCTGATAGTAGTGTTATCAGTGGCCTCATTGGAATATTTCCCCTCTATTACTTTTCTGGGGTCAACCCAAAATTTGGGATTCTCTTTTACTTTCATAGCTAATGGTAATCAGGACAAAGAGAGAGTGTGAATCTCCCTAACGGGAGCACAGACAGCAATAAAACCTGACAGGTGTTCTAATCCCTCTCCACTCCATCCAAAGCGAAAGAAAATGTTTTGCCTTTAGATATACTTTAGGGGAGTTCCACCCACATTTTTCACTTCTCACCATGCAGCACTAATGTGCATCCTTAAAATTAACTGTCAATTTTTTTTTTTCTGTTCACTTACCTGATTTAAGCCTATATCTAATTTCACTTCCTCCTTTAGGAGCCACGACCATGTACGTCATTTCTGGTTTTGCATTGGCTCCTGGGAGATCTTGGTCAGCTTGGCATGGCACTGCTCCCAGTAACATTTACCATTGGCGTCTATGGAAAATCTTGGTTAGCTTGGCATGGCACTACTCCCCTAACATTTAACATTGGCATCTATGGAAAATTCTTGGTCAGCTTGGCATGCCACTGCTCCCGTAACATTTACCATTGGCGTCTATGGAAAATCTTGGTTAGTTTGGCATGGCACTGCTCCCCTAACATTTAACATTGGCGTCTATGGAAAATCTTGGTCAGCTTGGCATGGCAAGCTGACCAAGATTGCACCGCACTGCACATGCGCGAGATCGGCGGGTGCATGCTGGGTAGCCAGCATGCAAGGTATCCAGGAAGAAGGACACTGTGGCTTCAGATGCCCACACTGGAGATGACTGCGCTGTGCAGGAACTTCACAAAGTAAGAAAACAATGCTGCACAAATAGAAAACTGGGCATAGTGTACAGCATACCTTTGTTACAAGGTATGAGGCATGCGTATTCTATGGGTATTTTTATCTTAAAAGTCATATTTTGGCCAGTACTCCGCTTTAAGGTAATAGTGGCTGAGCAAAAATTGTAGGGTGTTCCATTTTAGCAGCTCACAAGTCACGTATTCACCTGAAACAATTTTTTCCATCATGCCCTTCCTTAGGAAGAAGGTGCTATGATGACGCAAAGTATTTTCTGTACTAGCTAGAGTTTCTGGACAATTGTAGCAAATGCCTATAATAAACAGGATTGAAAAACACCAAACCGTGAACCATGAAGCCATGAAGAACTAAGTGTCATTGGTAGCAGAAGAGTTAAAACTCACAATCCCATATATATTTGACTGTGGGCACTTGGAAATTGTTAAAAGTTTAGGATCTAGAGTAAAATTGCAGGTAGCTGGATCACAATTGTCCATTACATCTGTTTATGGGCACACCAACTCTACAGGGGGAAAGCTGGGTGGACAAGCCACAGTGGGAATGAGTGGTAGGCAGTCTGGAATTAAAGTGCCTTGTAAAACAAGAGAGGTTATTAAAAGTGGCCTCAGAAAACAAGGTACCTTTTCACTGCTACAAGAAAAAAAGAAAAGAAAACTAATTAATTTTAAAAGCTTGTGCTAAAACACAAGAAAAGCCATGTTCTGTCGTACTAAAGTGGAGGAGAAACATTGGCTCGCCGTGCTCAGAAAAGCTCACTTACCCCGCGGCAAGAGTCACGCCATCCGAAGGGAGATTTAATTAGAGAAATCTTGTTAGGTAAACAAAATTATCAGAAAGACAATACTCATCTGGACAGGAGGTGTGATTAAACAAAGCTGGATATTCCGAACGCTGATGCTCTTTTAACGTGGGATGAAAATCCTGATTTTTGGTTAAGTCCCTAAATCCCCCCGGAGAACGAGTCTGTAAGGAAAGGCATGTCAATAGACGAGATGGCCCCTCTGGATGAACATCTGTTCACAGGCTAATACTTGATCCCTTACGTGTTTGCAGAAACTATGCATTTGCTCATGCACATACGCATATCCGCGTGTGCACATGTGAGAGTGCGCATACCCGCGCGCGCTGGCGCTCACGTGCCCTTGTGACAGATGTTGGTGCCAAAATGGCTATTTAGACTGGGCCAGTGCTCAGGATCACTGCTACTTTGTCTTCAGCCTTCTGTGTATCCTGTGAGTCTGTATCCTGATTCCAGTTTCTGACCGGTGTTCTGTCAAAGGAGCCAACTCGTCAAAATCTCCAATTACGTCACTTTCGGTGACTCTCCAGCAGCAATAATTGCTGATTTCGACAACTTTGCTGTTTTCGCAGACCACCGCCAGCGTATATATTACGGTACACAACAATTTGGCTGTTTTCACAGAACACCGGCAGCGTATACATTAGGGTAAACAACGAGTTGGCTGTTTTGACAGAACACTAGCTAAGGAGTAAAAAAGTTGTCACCGCCTTGGAGGCGGCCATGTTGATGGTTACTAGCGGGCAGACTAACGATGTCCATTTATTATATCGTGTATCGTAATGTATACGCTGACGGTGGTCTGTGAAAACAGCCAAGTCGTTGAAATCTGCAATTACCGCTGCTGGAGAGTCACCGGAAGTGACCTAATTGGAGATTTTGACGAGTTGAATCTTTTGACAGAACACTGGGCTTGCCTTGACTAGTCTCTAAACTCCTCCTGCACTGACCTTGGCTTGTCTCCTGACCTCCGCTTCTGTCTGCTCCATTGGCTCCTGCTTCTCTGATCGGTTCCAGACCCGGCTTGTTTCCTGACCATGCTCCTGCCCGTCCCCTGTACCTGATCCATCCTGTCTGTGTATCACTCGGCCCGCCTGACTTTGCTACTTTGACTGCTGTCACCAGTACCCGCCTACCACCCTGCTGTTCCGGCTGACCTACAGTCTGCTACCAGCAACCGTCTCAGCTGCCCGCTGTCACCAGTACCAGCCTGCCTTAGGCTGCTGCCTACCAGTCGTCTACCAGCTTGCCTGCTTTCTGGAGCCTTCTGACTACTTCACCTGCCCAGCGTGTACACCTGCCCTGCTGCTAGCAAGACTTACAGGCACTCGTGCCCTTCTGCACTCCTGTGCCTCCTGTCTACACTATCAGGGGCCCCAAGTCAGAGGTGTATAAGAGGCTTTCCTCAACATATCAGGCTCTGCTACCAGGTACGTGATAGAGTCTGAGAGGCCATATGTGGCCAAACTATTCATCTATTGGGTTTGATTTACTGAAACTGGAGAGTGCAAAATCTGGTGCAGCTCTGCATAGTATAAATATAAAGGGGCCAGGGCAGCCGCAACTGGATCTTTGCCGGAATGCAGTATCACTGGAAAAAAATGGGGGAGACAAGCTATTGTGTACAGATATCATCCAATGGTAAATGCAGGGCTAAGTTCAAGTAGCCAGAGTGATGTTGGCCACAAGGATTTCACAGGTAGGAGCGCCTTGAGTAGATGCAGCTAGGCTGTCATAACTGTCCTGCATAGCAGCCAATCAGCTTCTAACTTCAGCTTGTTCAATTAAGTTTTGACAAAAAAAAAAACCTGGAAGCTGATTGGTTTCTATACAGAACTGCACTAATCACTTCCGGACCGCCGCACGCCGATATAGGTCCAAAATTTGAAGAGGAATATCGTTGTTATGGCATCAGCTAGCTGCCCTAACCCCAGTATCCTCTTCTTCAGCAGGCGGTCCGCTTTTCCGATAATAGTGGTCTCCGTGGCGGATTCACCACAAGATCACTTTTATTGGCGGCAGGATAGGGCCCCCCTCCCACCGCTCTCCGGTGCCCTTCGCCGCTTACCGGAGCCGTCGGCAGCGGCGGAAGCGATCGGATCTTCTCCCTTACTGGATATGGAGATGAGTGAGGGGAAGATGGCCCCCCCTGTCTCCATACCATTGCTCTTAAAGGGCCATTTTTTTTTTTAAATGATAAAATTGTATTTATTTTTTATTGCATTTTAGTGTAAATATAAGATGTGAGATCTTTTTGACCCCAGATCTCATATTTAAGAGGACCTGTCATGCTTTTTTTCTACTACAAGGGATGTTTACATTCCTTGTAATAGGAATAAAAGTGACACAATTTTTTTTTAAACCATGTAAAAATAAAAATAAAAAGATAAAATAAATAAGAAAAAAAAAAAATTTAAAACGCGCCCCGTCCGGCCAAGCTCGTGCACAGAAGCGATTGCATACGTGAGTAGCGCCCGCATATGAAAACGGTGTTCAAACTACACATGTGAGGTATCGCCGCGATCGGTAGAGTGAGAGCAATAATTCTAGCCCTATAGCTCCTCTGTAACTCAAAACATGCAACCTGTAGAATTTTTTAAACGTCGCCTATGGAGCTTTTTAAGGGTAAAAGTTCCACGAGCGGGCGCGATTTTGAAGCGTGACATGTTGGGTATCAATTTACTCGACGTAACATTATCTTTCACAAAATAAAAAAAAAATTGGTCTAACTTTACTGTTCCCTTTTTTTTTAATTCAAAAAAGTGTATTTTTTCCTAAAAAAGTGGGCTTGCAAGACCGCTGCGCAAATACGGTGCGACAGAAAGTATTGCAAAGACCGACATTTTTTTTCTCTAGAGTGTTAGAAAAAAAAATGTATAATGTTTGGGGGTTCTAAGTAATTTTCTAGCAAAAAAAAATGTTTTTAACTTGTAAACAACAAATCTCAAAAAGAGGCTCGGTCCTTAAGTGTAAACCTCAGACATAAAATATGAACAAAGCATATCCCTCTATAGTGTGTACTTGTCTCAATCCAGAGCACTATGTGTCATTTCTGTCTGCTGCCCCGTTCCTCTGTTATTTGCATGAATCGCTTCTGACAAGTTTTCCTGACACCAAGAGAAAAAAGGTGACAGGGGAGGGAGCTCCAGCTGATTGACAGCCTCAGCTCTGTTCCTGTGTGCTGTGTGAAGGGGGGTGTGTCCCTTCCCTCCAATCAGCTCTCAGAGCTCTCCTCTCTGAGCTCTGCAGTGTGTGATATCAGCTCCCCGCCCCCCTAAAGACAAGCTTTATACATTCTGCACTGTAGAGGAGAGAAGACTGCAGATAAACAGGTGCAACTCATGTAGAAGGATATGTTTTTCCTCTGTGTATCACTTGAGGATCCCTTCACTGAGTATATGTAAGGGTTTACAACCACGAGACAAAACAGGTGGATCTTCCCCTCGCAATGGCCACTCAGATCACAAACCAGTTTCATTTTGTTTTGAATAGATTCAGACCTTTTTTTGATAAATGCACAATGTAAAGTTCTTTTTTCAAGGGAAAACAATACTACACTGGTCAAGAAAATGTGAAAGTATGCTAAAAAAAAGTCTAATCTCTTTCGCAAAAATTTTAAAAATGCATCCACATTAAAGTGGTATTAAAACCAAAACCAAAACCAAAAATGTAATCTATTGCAGCTTAACATCGTTAGATGTGGCAGCTGCATTTGTTTTCTTTTCATTGGCTTTTCCCCAATATTTTCACCTGGTGATCCGGTCAGTAACACTCCTCTTGTATTAGTGAGACACAACTCTGGAGGAATGAGCACAGGGGACACAGCACACAGCAGCATTGGCAGTCTGGGGGGGCATTAAATATATTAGCACATGTGTTTAGCAGCATCAAGCATTTTTTCTTTTAGTTTTTCGGGTCATTTGTTATGATTGCAATTCGTAAATTCGAAAATTCGTAAATTAAAAAATTAAAAAATTTGTAAATACCTAAATTGGTAAGTTTGAAAAATCGCAAATTCAAAAATCGTAAATTCAAAAATTCATAAATTCAAAAATTCAAAAATTAGGAAATGCCTAAATTCCTAAATTCAAAAATTCGCAAATTCGAAAATCGTAAATTCAAAAATTCGTAAATTCAAAAATTCGTAAATTCAAAAATTCGTAAATTCTAAAATTCTAAAATTCAAAAATCCAAAAATAAGAAAATAAGAAAGACAATCTGTAAATCGTAAATTCTTAAAACCATAAATTCAAAAATTCATAAATTAAAAAATTCGTAAATTTAAAAATTCATGTTCTACCATCGATTTGAATACTTCAACAAAATGATTGTTGGTCAATTTTGGATTGAAAAACTGAATTATTTTTCAAAGATGAAAATTCCTCTGTTGCCTGTCTCACTACTGCATTGTTCCCAACATAAAACTTTTTAATATTAATTTTCCTAATAAACTTCTGAAAATCAATAAAAACATCAAACTTATTTAAATTTCTGTCCAAGGCAAATTTAAGACCCAGTTCTAAAACCTTGAGTTCCTCTACTGAAAAAATGGCATTACTTAAATTGAAAATTCCTTCAGTTAGTTTCCTATGTTCCTTTTTCCCTCCTCTACATCCTCTGGTCCTTCTCTTCTTACTCCCTCCTGATGGGGTGGAGGAGGTGCCATGGGATACCATGGTCTCCATTCCTCCTCCCTCCCATCCGTAGGATATTGGTCTCTCCCACGACCCCTGGGATTATTATTATTATTATTATTATTATACGAGATTTATATAGCGCCAACAGTTTACGCAGCGCTTTACAATGTATAAGGGGGACAACACAATTACAGTACAGTTCAATACAAAAAGGTACAGGAGGGCCCTGCTTGTAGAGCTTACATTCGAAAGGGAGGGGGTGGTGGTACAAAAGGTAATAGCTGCAAAGAATGATTTGATGGGGGTGGCTCAGGGACAGTTATGTGGGTGTGGGATAGGCTTCCCTGAATAAATGAGTTTTCAGGGATCTCCTAAAGGTGGACAGGGTAGGGGCTGATCGGATATACTGGGCTAGGGAATTCCAGAGGATGGGAGAGGCTCTGGAGAAGTCCTGAAGGCGAGCATGGGAGGAGGTAACAAGGGAGCTAGAGAGCAGGAGGTCCTGGGATATGGTCCACCTCTCGCTCTCCATGGGGGGCCACCATATCCCCTCTTCTGAAAATCCCCTTTGTAATTGTTTTGGCCTGGATACCCCCCTCTACCCCAGGGGGGATAGTGGTTATATTGATAGGGGGTCCAAGATGGACCGCCATATCCACCCCTATGATAATAACCTCTCGGGTTATGAGAACCTCTGGTGGGTTGATGTGGACGATCATAAATAAGTTGTTCATAACTGACTACAAATCCAATAAAGTATACAGGTGGCAAGAAACCAACGAAGAACAGGTCACCATATCTAGAGACTCCACGGAGGAAAGGGAGATTGGTCCAGTCTATCCTAAAACGAAAACAGAAATGAGGGTCATCAAAGAGATTCCGAGAGGGGTGACTATTATGGTGGGGGGAGAGATACACCTCGTCCCGCAACTCCACAATATGGAGTCCCCATGGGACGAGGTGTATCTCTCCCCCTACCATAATAATCACCCCTCTCGGAATCTCTTTGATGACCCTCATTTCTGTTTGTGGGGGTTTTAGGATAGACTGGACCAATCTCCCTTTTCCTCCGTGGAGTCTCTAGATATGGTGATCTGTTCTTCATTGGTTTCTTGTCACCTGTATACTTTATTGGATTTGTAGTCATTAGTATCTCTAATATATTTTTTCATTTTTTTTCTTTTGTGTTTCTTTATCTAATTTTTCTACAAAATGCCCACTTGGGAAATGAGCGTCTCCAAGTGTTCCCAAGCGTCACCAGCGCCCCCCTGCACCTCTGGCCAAATGCGGTACTGCACACCGTGGCGGCTTGAATCCTGTTCATCTTGCGAGACAACACTCACAAAGAGAGTCAGTATTTAAGAAAGAAATAAAACAGCTCATATTGCGAAACGCTCATAAACTACGTTACTCGCAATCCGAGGTTCCACTGTATAGTTGAATGTGCGTGGATGTTCCTTGGAATGCCCAAGAATAAAAGTTTAAAAAAAAATCTTTCATTTTTTTTTTACATTTTAAAATTTTAATTTTAAAATTTTTATTTTATTTTTAATTTTAATTTTTTTAATTAAATTAAAAAAATGGGGCAAATTTAATAGACCATTTGGTCTATTTTCTGCCATCACTCTTCTATGTTTCTAGGACTTTTTGACTTAAAGCAAAAGATTACTATTTTATCTCCGCAGTTTCTAGAATTATCTTTCATTTTTTTACAATTTTATTTTTATTATTTATTTTTAAATTAAATTAAATAATAATAAAAAATGGGGCAGATTTAATAGACCCTTCGGTCTATTTTCTGCCATCACTCTTCTATGTTTCTAGGACTTTTTGACTTAAAGCAAAAGATTACTATTTTATCTCCACAGTTTCTAGAATTATTTTTCATTTTTTTTAAATTTTTTTAATTTAGGTTTAAAATTTAAATTTTATTTTTAATTTTAATTTTTTTAATTAAATTTTAAAAAAATGGGGCAGATTTAATAGACCCTTTGGTCTATTTTCTGCCATTACTCTTCTATGTTTCTAGGACTGTTTGTCTGACTTAAAGCAAAAGATTACTATTTTATCTCCGCAGTTTCTAGAATTATCTTTCATTTTTTTTACATTTTTTTTAATTTAAATTTTAAAATTTAAATTTTATTTTTATTATTTATTTTTTAAATTATATTAAATAATAATAAAAAATGGGGCAGATTTAATAGACCCTTTGGTCTATTTTCTGCCATTACTCTTCTATGTTTCTAGGACTGTTTGTCTGACTTAAAGCAAAAGATTACTATTTTATCTCCACAGTTTCTAGAATTATCTTTCATTTTTTTTACATTTTTTTAATTTAGGTTTAAAATTTAAATTTTATTTTAAATTTTTATTTTTTAAATTAAATTTTAAAAAAATGGGGCAGATTTAATAGACCCTTTGGTCTATTTTCTGCCATTACTCTTCTATGTTTCTAGGACTGTTTGTCTGACTTAAAGCAAAAGATTACTATTTTATCTCTGCAGTTTCTAGAATTATCTTTCATTTTTTTTTACATATTATTCAATTTCAATTTTAAAATTAAAATTTTATTTTTATTATTTATTTTTTAAATTATATTAAATAGCAGATTTAATAGACCCTTTGGTCTAATTTCTGCCATCTCTCTTCTATGTTTCTAGGACTTTTTGACTTAAAGCAAAAGATTACTATTTTTATCTCAGCAGTTTCTAGATAGGACTTTGTGTGACTGCAGTGAAATATAGATCTCCCTCCAGTGGATCATCTCCCCATCAAGCATTATTAATACAATACCGGAAATATGGAAAAATCAAACATTTAAAGCCGTGAAAGTCGCAGCAGACATGACTTTAAGGTATACAGTACAATAATAACTCACACTGGTAATATACACTGCCTTCTTTTTTTTAAATTGCGGAGGCAAGATTGGATTCTTCAACAGATCATTATTCCGCTGCGGTACGGTACCTAGCCACATTCTGCACCCCACCATCTACGGCGTCATAAAACACCACACTGGCCGTCTGCTGTTTGATATTAAATCTCTGTCTCTTGAGAAATTAAAATGTGCTTTTCCAAGGAAATCTGAAACTCTCAGCACCATTAATAAACTAGAACACTAAGACTACTCACCGCTGATAAAATTCCTTAATAATAAATCCATTAAAGTAAACATACATTTCACACCAGTCAAATCCAACATGCAGCCCGCAACATCTGTGGGACAACGAAAGGACCGAGTAAAAAAAAAAAAAAAATAGCAAGGCTTGAACAGGTCACAAGTTGTGATAGCAGGTTTACCAGATTTTAAAACTTTATTTTAATAAGAGAGGAAAGATTTTTTTTAAAAAGTTGCTATTTATTGAGAATAAAACTGAAATATATAGGTAATTCCACCCAAATTGATAAAACTTTCATTGCTGGCGCTGGCCTCCAGATAGGTTAAACATATGCTAAAAAAAAAAAAAAAAAACCCTACATCATAATCCCCCCTCCACCAAATGGTTTGGACCAGTCCACAAAGCAAGGTCCATAAAGACATGGATGAGCGAGTTCGGGGTGGAGGAACTTGACTGGCCTCAACCCGATAGATCACCTTTGGGATCAATTAGAGCAGAGACTGTGAGCCAGACCTTCCTGTCCAACATCAGTGCCTGACCTCACAAATGCTCTTCTGGAAGAATGGTCAACCAATCCCATAGACACACTCCTAAACCTTGTGGACAGCCTTCTCAGAAGAGTTGATGCAAAGAGGCCAAGCCCAGCCCCTGCAAAACAACCCCACTGAAGGTGAGGGTTCACTTATACTTTAATAGTCAATTTAAAATGTTGGCTATTGACAAGAGCCACTCAGAACAGATTTGTCTCTATTAGGTACTAACTGGTCCTTTGAGCCAAGCTGCTAAAGTCACTGGCCTTTTGCAGCTCCATACATTCCTTTAAAGAACCCACATAAAGGCTAATCGTACAAGTATCTCTGTGTCCTACACCTTCCTAGTGATTCCACATGGGAATATAAAGAGAATTCAGAGGCTTGGTGACAACAACAGCATCGTGGTTGAACATGGTATGGAATGGCTATGCTTCAAGTTGGAGGAAGTGATTTTAGATTGAAAAGCTCCATAAATCTTTGTGAAAACTCCGACTGATTATATCCAAAGTGAATATTAAACAATTTAATCTACAGACATTTGGTTAACACTTTACTATTGTTACTTATCTAGATTTACGTTTTTAATTATAGCCATCCGTTCCTTGCAAGTCTGCTACAGGTACTAATTGATTATCTCAGACAACTCTACAAGGACACAACGTACAATACAGTTTAATCATATTTTCCCCTTCTCTGAATAGTATTCTTTTTGTGGTATAGGGGCGCTGAACCTCATGGTGATTTGTTGTAATGTATTATGTGGCATGCGATCTTGGAGGCTGCTCACCAACAAGCCTGGTGGCCTGCTGGACCCCCCCCAGGGAGAGTTCGCTAAAGTATTAAAAAGATGGGAGCGCTAAACTGGCTTTTACAATCCATAAAGAATGTTATTCTGCAACAAAATCAAATGCGTTTCAGGGGCCCAACACATTCATTTCATTGGAGCGTGTAGAATGACAACTGAAGGGTGAGGGATGCGGCCCTTTGCTTGCTTTTAACCGGCCATTGGGGCACTGTGGTGGGTGCGCTGTAACTTCAATAGTGAAACAAATAACACAAAAGCTGCCAACACTCAAACGTACAAGGTTCCAAATGAATGATAAAGTGACAGTGTGGCGCTGCTAAATATGAAGTGTATCCTAAATGTGGTAAACTAGAAACAAATATAATATGACAAAGTGCTAAAACCAAACAAAGGTCAACAAAACTGTGTGCAACACGATAAGTGTGTGTAACGTAAAGTCCACAGAGATGTGAAGTAATGCGTTCTTCCCGTAGGGGTGTCTTCAGTTACATGGGAGTATAGAAATGCTTGTCTGTAGTCATTTTCAGTGACACTTCAGAGGTAAATAAATACTCTTACCAGCTATGGTGGACCCTATATGTCATACGACAAAGGGGTCATACAGGCTTGAGATCCTATGGAGTATGGATCAGATGCTGCTCGGGTACTGGACGTAGGAGGATGGGGCAGGTCCGATACGGTACCCCCAGCTCTCGGTCCGTGGATTCAACAGGTACTCTGCGACCAAGCGATTGTCTCACAAAATACTCCCGCGTAGGCTCCAAAGGACATGTAAAAAGTGGGGGAAGGAGGACTCCAATGGTGCAGGTCAAACCAGATGGTTTTATTGATAAAAGGTCAATTATCAGATACTGGTACAATAAAAGTGATCACAAAAAAGGGGATGATAAAATGTAAAGGCAATGTGGGATACAAGGAATGCTAGCCCAAGCACTTTTATTGTACCAGGGTCTATGGTGATCTATGACAAAACCCTAATGGATTAATCCATGCATTGAGGGATTATGGCAAGAGTTGGTTGTAGGATGACCATTTTTCTGTTTATGTCTATTTAGAGCTTTGCTGTCGTTTTACTCCTAAAGAAGCAGGCTCTGATCCATAAAACGCACTTGTGTCAAGAAGTCGCAGCAAGCCTACTCATCACCTGGCTTCAGACGAATAGTTTAAAGCATTACAACTTGTATTTTCTCCCTTCCCTTTTGTACATATATGTTGTTGTAACAACTTTCTGCACTTTATGTCATATACATGTTTTTAGTTTTTGTAACAATAACATTCTTTGACATTTTATCCCAATGGTACCAGTAAAGTCCTTAAGTTAGTTGTTAGGGTTTTTTGTGTATGATATGGTTTAGGATGAGGTACCGGGCAATTGCTGTCCATCCATCAGAAGGTTATCCTTAGTGGTCCCTCCTCCCATGTTCTTGTTCCTTTCATATGCCTAAAGGCTTCCTGGTGAAAAGGATTAAAAAGTCCCCGCCTGCGTTATGAGGACGAGGACAGAGCACAAGCTGCCCCCTGGCATGGACGGTGTCCAAGCAGAGGTCTGCTCCATGCCCCTCCAGAGGCTCTTCTCCCTCGGCCAGCCCCGGCTGAGCTGCCCCATTGCAGCCCTTTGGCCACCTCCTGACGGCCTGTTTGGGAACCTTGTGCTGGTGCAGCAGACCCCCCCCCCCGATGGAGCAGAGCTGCATCTGGGGGTCGGGAAGAGGGAGAGGAAGAGGGGGGCTGAGTGGCTGCCTCATAGGCCTCTGGGTTGTACTTGCTGCTTGGGCCAAAAGTTGCCAGGCAGCCCCTGACATGAAGGCAGAAAGGACAGTTATAATACAATTCAATACAGGAGGAATCAGAGGGCCCATCTCATCTTTAAATTATACAGCTGTATATAAGACCCCCTCATACATATCTATAAATACTATACCAAAATTCTGCAGACTGTCTGTCTCTCTAGCAAAAAATAAATAAAAACATGAGACCTCTGTTCTCAATCTCCTCTTAAGCTGGCCATTTACCAGTATATTTTTTGTTTGAACGTTTGTAGGGGAATTCTGAAAAATTGTTCATCAGAACATTTTTTCTTGCAATCATCGAGTCAACTGACTTCATTCGAAAGGCCTAAAAAATTTCATCCAGACCTGCTACACTATGTGAATGGAATCTCAGACGTCTCAAACAGGTTTCATTGAAATACGTCTCAATATTTTCCCAAATGCAAAATAAATTCACAGTTACAAGTTCATTTGTTCTAGAAAAATTTTCCATCCTGTTCCTTCAAATGTTCTCATGATTATGGTCGAAAACAAATGTCGTTAACCATTGGTAAATTTACTAATTTCTACTGGTATATGGCTAGCTTTAGACTGGCCATGCTGCAGTCATTATATTAAAAAATTGTTGTCCAGTGACTCCAGATTATTTGATCGTAGTAGACTCTCTTTTCTTTTTCTTTTTGTTCATTATGATCATTGAAATGAATTAGTGTACGTCCCAAACCCCACCTCCCGATCTCCAGAAACCAGGCTGAACATAGCAGCTTGGAAACAATTAAGGATTGCCAAGGGCAATAGCAGTGGGTGTACCTACAGGGGTCGCAATGGTGATCCACCCCCATGCATGTCGGGGGCCCGTGTGGCCCCTCTGTACGTCTGAATAGGAGCAGCGACGGGGCAGTTGCATAGCCACTCACAGCCCTCAATCTCCTGCTCTGCAGCCTCGGCTGCACTGAATGAATGGACAGGAATAACTCTGTACAGAGCTTCCTGTTCATTCTCTGTCTTAAAGGTGAAACATCAGAGGTCTGTGGCGGAACTTTAAGGGTCACAAAGGTTGCATTTGCGACTGGGCCCTGGCATTCCACCACCAGGCTCAGAGAAAAGGGCTCCGGCCGGGGGTCAGAGGGGCCCATCATGGTTTCTTGCATTGGGGGCCCTGAAGGTTTTAGTGACGCCACTGGGCAACAGTAATATTTCTTCAACTAGTTCACTGTTTACAGTTCTAATAAATCTCCCCAACAGCTGGAGGTTTTCAAAAATGGTGCAATGATATTTGGAGCTCAAACTCAACTGAGTACCTCGTGTCGACACTATTACTACGAAAGACAAACCTTCCTGACAATAGAAGGGTATGTACAGTTTCACATGGAATTGGCTATGATTTTCGTGAACTATTTACAGAATATGATTCTGATTTGTTCAGGGAGTCTTGAGACAAGGTAACCCCGACTGATGGGTCTTCATGACTCTCGTGACGTTGCCTTCAAGAAAACAAATAATTACGAAAACCTCCTTCTGTTAGCTACAAAAGTTCTCGAAGTTCCAGCTGTATCGGCCACCCACACAGTCAGGATACCAGAGTGACAGAAATCTGGATATAAGTATCATTACATTTCGCGTGGGTGTAAATATTACTCACAGGATCACATCTTGCCAACAGACAGTGAGGATTTCAGACAAATTTTAAGTTAGAATTGGAAAAAAAAAGTTAACCTCCTACACCATATATCTTGTTATTTTTGAAAAGGGAATGAATAGAAGGTAGCACTAGCAAGCATGGCAAAACACATTGCAACAATGCACGCTACAACCGTGTTTCTCAACCTTTTTTGAGGCAAGGCACCCTCTAAAATTAAGGACAGTCTCGAGGCGCCCCATTCTAAAATATAAAAAAAAACTATTCTAATAGTTTTACATAATACATCAATATCCACACACAAAGGAAACCCAACAGTAGCAGTAATTTATTCTTCTAAATCCAATACACTTTTGCACACTGGTACTGACTAGTATTCCAATGTTTCTTTTCTCCCTCAGTTTTTCTTCATCACTCTGCTAATGTGACCCCAGCGCTGACAGAGCGGAGCAGGTGAGGGGGGTCAAACAAGGATGCTGTGCAGATGAACAACATCCACCTTATCAACTGATGACATCATTGGTTGTTAGGACGCCGGCGGCTAGAAAGTCATGGTGCACAAGGAAAACCTGTGGCTTTGTGTAACTAAGAGGCAGGCTTCATCCACCTGCTAGCTTGTATACAATTTTGGGGCAATTTTTAGGCATTTTGCCAATGCACCCCTGAAGAAACCTCAAGGCACCCCTGGGCACCCTCGTTGAAAAAGGCTGCTCTACAACAATGTACAATACTTTGCATTCTGATGTTTCCTAGGCATTGGTGCAGGAGGGTCCCACTCTGTAGACTTAAAAGGGACCATGCTGGGCAATGCATCAAAATTTAACATGTAGAACTTTTTTTTCGCAGATTACTGCAATGCAGTGCAGTAATAAAAATGATTCCTGTATAAAATGACAGATTTTTTTCTTACCCATGTTTTACAAAACCCTGAAAACCACAGAAAAGTTGATGGCTCAAATTAACCCTTATGCTTTGTACACAACATCTGTGTGTCCCCTTGATTAGCTTGGTCTTAAAGTAAAACCGAAGGCAACATTTTATTTTTTGCATTTAGGATAGAGTAAGGGAGGGTTGTAATCCAGGGGCCCACCTGACCGCTGTGGCCCTTTCCATAGGTCCTGGTGCTCTTTCCTTTAGTCCCTGGGCACTTTCTTCTGGTCTGGATTTTTGAGTGCTATAGACGGCAGTGTTAAATCACAAAAGTCGCAAGCAAGTCACAAGCAAGTCGCAAGGAAGTCACAAGCAAGACCCACGACTTTGCGGGTCACAGCAGTGTGAAGGGAGTCTTATGGTCCCGCAGCTGTCTTGCCCCCCCACAGTGGTGGAATGCCAGAGCCCAGTCAGAAGTGCAACCTTTGTGACCCTGGTAGTTCCGCCCCTGTTGTAACCCTTGTCAGGTTTTTTTTTTTTTGGCCATCTATGTCCCATTGGGGCAATTTCTCCTTACATAAACAAAACTGGAGTGAGAAAAAAATCCCTTCAAAGTGGTTGTCACCAAAACTAGTGTCTTGTTCTGGGGTGACAACTCAAAATTTGGAATTTTTTGTTACCTTCGCTTGGTGATAACAATCACCAGGACAAATAGTTAGGGTGAATCTCCCTAATGGGGACAAAGACAGCAATAAAATCTCCAGAGTAGTTAAAGGTGCTGGAACCTTACATGTTTGAATCTGATTTTGTCACAGCTGTACTGGTGGTGAGCCACCAATGGTATGGTGGCTGCTTCCATACATCGAGTAACTAATACAGAAACCTTGGGAAATAAATGCAATGTTTAAGGTTCAAAAAATCCAAAAATAAGTTTTGTCTTCAGTTTTACTTTAATCACATTCTAGGCACAGATTTGCAACCACCTACAGAATGCCCCCTTTGGCAACCCAACTCCAGGCACCATTATTTTCATAGACTTACAGTGCTTAGCTTTCCTATGTAGTCATTTATGGTGGGCCTTCTTCAAAAAGCTTAAAGTGGAACTTTAGTCAGAAAATTAGGTCCCGCTAGATCACGTCCGGCTGGCCCCTTTTGCAGGTAAAGTTTTGTAAAACATTTATGCCGTGTACACACGAGTGGACTTTTCGACGGCTGAACTCCGAAGGACTTATCGACAGACTTTCGACGGAGTTCCGCCGAAACGAACTTGCCTACACACGATCACACCAAAGTCCGACTGATTCAAACGTGATGACGTACGACCCGACTAAAATAGGGAAGTTCATAGCCAGTAGCCAATAGCTGCCCTAGTGTCGGTTTTCATCCGTCGGACTAGCATACAGAAGACCGGATTTTTCGACCGGACTCGAGTCCGTCTGAAAGATTTGAAACATGCTCTATTTCTAAAGTCCGTCTGATTTTTCGACAGCAAAGGTCCGATGAAGCACACACACGATCGAATTGTTCCGGCGGATTCGTTACGTCGGACCTTTGCTGTCGAAAAGTCCGGTCGTGTGTACACGGCTGAAGAAAATGAGAAAATCCGGACAGCCGCACTCCAGGAAGATGTATTTCAAAAGTTGTTTATTGTAATAAATTCTTGAGCATACAGCATACAAAGCACTGTGGCAGAAAGTACAGGCAATCAGCTAACGCGTTTCGCGCTTATCCCAAGCGCTTACTCATAGCTAACAATAGAAGAAATAAAACCACATTTATATTATCTACTGGGAATCATGTGACCGTTTGATAATGCCGAGATCTGCATCAGGTGCAATAAAGCAGTAAAAAACATGTGCACCTGTTTGTGGATAGCCAATGCTATAGGTAGAAGATTCCTGTGAATGTTTAAATGTGTGTAAAAGTGGAAAAAAAATTTGGGAAAAAGAAAAAAAGAATTAGGGAAGAAAAAAAATAGTAGTTTTTTAGGAACCTGGTGAGGATTTTGCATGTGGAAAACGTTAAGATTAAATAATGAAAAATTAAAATTTAGAATTTGAAAATTAAAAACGAAATATGTGAATAATTAAATAAGTATGTAAAGAATAGTGAATGTAAGTGAACAATATTTAGTGTGATTAATGCTAAAAAACGTGTGTGTATAGATGTACAGGTTTGTGTTATGTGAAAAATAAAAATAAAAATAAAGAGGACAAATATGTCACCCTGTTTGTCATAAAAAAGGGGTTCTTTAGCAAAGGTGATAACAGTGTGTATATAAATAAATGAATAATGATTGCAAAAAAGTGATATAAAATTGTAAAAAGCTATATAAAAAAAGGGGAATGAGCTATGTGTACATTAACTAGTGGGTGTATATATAAAAAAGATGTTAAAATAGAGAAACTTTCATATCGTACGTGGTTACATGTGATAATAAAAAAAAATATGTGTACACGGCATAAGAATAAGTGGCTACACTGTTTAAAATCCAGTATTACACTGGATCTCTGAGGACATGTTCAGTTGCTATCCATTTTTAGGCAAATTTGTAGAGGCCTATCTGCTGACATCCCTGAAGCGGTATTAAACCCTCCTATCTTTTATAGCAAAGGGAGCTGCTTCCGTTTGATCTGCAACTGCCATGGTGCTGCACATGTGATCAGTTATGACACCGACCATTTGATGGTTTGACAGTTTGGTTGAGGATACAAGCAAATGTGACAGTTAGCAGTCCCGGCCATTCCAGGAAAGTAACTTTTTTGAAACCGTTAAATCGAAGGGTTTGGTTCCGCTTTATGATTTGCTGCTGTTCAGGGGCTCTGAGCTTAAGCAAAATGGCGGCCTCTGGCAAGAAGAAACAGGAGCAATGCTGGAGGCAATTTACAGCACACACTAATTTTGGTGGCATAATTATTAAGGTGGAATGTATTTTCCTTGCTAAAGAACATTATTTTTGATCAAGTTGTTATGGGTAAAGTTCTACTTTGGTACTCCCTTAGCCCCTTGACAACATCATTACTCCAAGACTGGTAGACACCAGTGCGTTGTGTCACCACCCCCTGTGTGGACAATGCAGCCAAGCATTTTGAGAACAGACGGGTGGGTAGAGACACAACACCAGCACTGGGGTCTATCATGGCTCTGATATCTCCAGGAGTACAGCAGGAGGTGTACTATCTGACAAAACGAAAAGAAGTCTTTTGAAGAAAGCCCACAGAGGTCAACACATACTAAGCACTATAAATCTATGGAAATTAAAGGAGCCTGGAGTTGGGCTTTAAGTAGGCCACTAAATTATCTGTAATAATAGTAACAAATCCAACTTTTTACAACACTCTTAAAAAAACGTTCACCTTTAGTAAAACAACAGTACAGTCAACGACTTACTTGTTCGCGGGATCACATTGCAAAGACTCCGGTTTCTGTACTTGCAGGACACCTATAAGAAATGAGAATGGATTACTAAAGAATTTCCATGTTAGTTGCTAATTCAGCATTATAAGGATATTACGAATGTGTGAATCACTTGTATGGGTGTATGTAAAACTCAGAATGACCCCAAATGTGGTCAGTGTGATATACAAAATTCCTGGCAGCATATGTAGGTAACTTATTGGTTTAGTGGAGATTATATATACAGTATATATACAGCAGGTAAAATAAGTATTGAACACGTTACCATTTTTCTAGGTAAATATATTTCTAAAGGTGCTATTCACATGAAATTTTCCCCACATGTCAGTTACAACCCATGTAATCCATACATACAAAGACACCAAAACAAATGAGTTCATAAATTAAGTTCTGTGTAATAAAATGGAAGGACACATGGAAAAAGTCTTGAACACATGAAGAAAGGGAGGTGCAAAAAGGCATGGAAAGCCAAGACACCAGCTGAAATCTATCAATAATTAGAAAGCAACCCTACCCCTTGTCAGTGCAAATTAATATCAGCTGGTTCAGTCTCAACTGATGGCCTATAAAAAGGTGTCTCATTACCAAGGTGTCACACAAGAAAAATCTCATGATGGGTAAATGCAAAGAGCTCTCTCAAAACCTTATTGTTGCAAAACATACTGATGGCATTGGTTACAGAAGGATTTCTAAACTTCTGAATGTTCCAGTGAGCACTGTTGGGGCCATAATCCGGAAGTGGAAAGAACATAATTTCACCATAATCTGGCCACGAACAGGTGCTCCTCACAAGAATTTCTGACAGAGTATTTAAGAGTTGTCCAAGAGCCAAGGACCACTTGTGGAGATCATCAAAAAGACCTGAAATTAGCAGGTACAATTGTTTCAAAGAAAACAATAAGTAATGCACCCAACCGCCATGGCCTGTATGCACGCTCACCATGGAAGACTCCATTGCTGAAGAAAAAGCATGCTGAAGCTCGTTTAAGTTTGCTGCACAACATTTAGACAAGCCTGTGAAATACCGGGAGAATATAGTCTGGTCAGATGAGACCAAAATGGAACTCTTTGGATGCCATAATACACACCATATTTGGAGGTCAAATGGCACATCACCCCAAAAACACCCCCCATACCAACAGTGAGGTTTGGAGGTGGGGACATCATGGTGTGCGGCTGTTTTTCTGCATACGGTACTGGAAAACCTAATGTCATTGAAGGAAGGATGAATGGAAAAATGTATATATATCTGTGTATCATCCATGAATATATCTAATTGAAGTGTTCAAAATACTGTATCAAATGTTAAAAAAAATCAAGAAAACACAATATTGTGCATATAAAGTGTCCAAATGAAATATCCAAAAATCAAAAAAACACACAATTTTGTGCACGTCAAACTTCCAATACTCGGCGAACAGCAAAGCAGTAGATCTTCCACCACCATCACCAGCCACACATCCTACTCACCACAATCCGATGACACCCAATAACAGGTAGTCATAAATGCTTTCGGAAGATGCCTATGAAGAATCTCACGATCACGGCTTCAATCCGAACGGTTATGTAGTCAGGATTTCAGTGAACCTATTCAGGTACTTGTGGATGTTTGTGGAAAATCTCGATGTGGAAATAATCATATCATAGCATTGATCCAAATCTGTGCCAAGGATTAAAAGAAGAAGAAAAGGCCTCCTCCCATGGTGAAGTATGTCATAAATGTAATCAAAAATGTAAGTAAAAACAAGTAAAATCTTCATAGCAGAAAAACAGTTTAACATAACCATGTGTTGGAGATGCCCTTGGCCCTCCAACTGTGTTTGAAACTCTACATTTTTGACATACTTCACCATGGGAGGCCTTTTCTTCTTCTTTTAATCCTTGGCACCGATTTGGATCAATGCTATGATATGATTATTTCCACATCGAGATTTTCCACAAACATCCACAAGTACCTGAATAGGTTCACTGAAATTCTGACTACATAACCGTTCTGATTGAAGCCGTGGTCGTGAGATTCTTCATTGGCATCTTCCGAAAGCGCTTATGACTACCTGTTATTGGGTGTCATCGGATTCTGGTGAGTAGGATGTGTGTCCAATCACGGATGATCATGATGTCAATAGGAAGAGCCGTTGATTGGCTTTTCCTCACTCGCGTCTGACAGACGCGAGTAGAGGAGAGCCAATCGGCGACTCTCCTGACGGGGGGGTCTGCGCTGATTGATAAACCTCCCCTCCCCCCTCAGATGACCACACTGGACCACCAGGGATAGCCACTAGGACCACCAGGGAAGGGGCAACATGTGGATGGCCAGGTATGTACCCCATGGCCATCCACATGTGCCCAATGTGCCCAGTCAGTGCCAATCAGTGCCCACAAATGGGCACTAATTGGCACCATTATATTGCAGCGATGCCCAGCAATGCCACCCTTAGGGGCATCAGTGCCAATCAGTGTCATCAGTGCCACCTACCAGTGTCCATCAGTGCCACCTGTCAGTGCCCACCAGTGCCCACCTATCAGTGCCCATCAGTGCCCATCTGTGCCACCCATAAGTACCCACCAGTGCCACCCATAAGTACCCATCAATGCCACCTAAGAGTGCCCATCAGTGCCGCCTATGAGTGCCCATCGGTGCCACCTATGAGTGCCCATCGGTGCCGCATACCAATGCCACCTATCAGTGCCCATCAGTGCCACCTGTCAGTGCCCATCAGTGCCGCCTATCAGTGCCCATCATCAGTGCCCGTCAGTGCCAACTCATCAGTGCCACCTCATTGGTGCCACCTCATTGGTGCCCATCGTGCCAACTTATCAGTGCCCGTCAGTGCAGCCATATCAGTGCCCGTCATTGAAGAAGAAAACGTACTTATTTACAAAAAATGTTAACAGAAACAAAGACAAACTTGTTTTTTTTTTTCAAAATTTTCAGTCTTTTTTTATTTTTTGCGCAAAAAATAAAAACCGCAGAGGTGATCAAATACCACCAAAAGAAAGCTCTATTTGTGGGAACAAAATTATAAAAAAATTGTTTGAGTACAGTGTAGCATGACCGCGCAATTGTCATTCAAATTATGACAGCGCTGAAAGCTGAAAATTGGCCTGGGCGGGAAGGTGTCTAAGTGCCCAGTATTGAAGTGGTTAAAGAGGAAGTAAACTTTCCCACTATGATGCTTCTTTTCATTTAGTCCAATATAATAAGTAATTATCAAACTATAGCCACTGTAATCCAGCCCAAATCACATATTACTTACTGTTTAAAGAAACTTTAAAAAACTTGTTTCCAGGGGTAAGGCAGCGCCATCTTAAGTATTGCTTTCTGAGTCCACAGTAGAGTGTATTTCCGCCCTTACATTGAGCACTTCCTGTACTGTTAACCAAGCCTCCTTCTCAATCCAACGTTTCTATGGAAACCCTGCTTCCCTGCTCATAGCTGACTTGTTTTATTTCATAGTATTTACTTGTGCCGATTAACTAGTGATTGCCTATGTCAGTCTTATCAGCTTCAGCTGATAAGACTGCAGTAATGCTGTCTGATACCCAGGTTTTTCACTCCATGTGATGTCCCATGGTCACATGGGGTGTAGTAGGAAGCTCTGAGTGATTATGAAGTCTCCTGGGATTTCCGTGTTGTGCTGTAGGAAGTCCTGATAATAGACAGACAAGCACACAGAGTGTGCTGTAAATCAGGGGAGATCTGGGCATGCTCAGTGACGTCATTCTAAAGAACAAAAAGGATTACAACAATACTAAGCAAGCAAGGAGATATCTACAAGCGGTGTCCATTAGGGGTTTTCTATGCAGATTTATATGGGACAAAGTTGTGGGGGAGAGTTTACAACCACATTAACCACTTGCCGCCAACCATATAGCAGAATGACGTCGGCAAAGTGGTTTCAATACCCTGACTGGACGTCATATGACGTCCTCAGGATATTGAGCCGCTGCGCGCCCCCGGGGGCGCGCATCGCGGCGATCGTTGTTGCGGGGTGTCAGTCTGACACCCCGCAACACCGATCTAGGTAAAGAGTCTCTGACGGAGACTCTTTACCACGTGATCAGCCGTGTCCAATCACGGCTGATCACGATGTAAATAGGAAGAGCCGGTGATCGGCTTTACCTCACTCGCGTCTGACAGACGCGAGTAGAGGAGAGCCGATGGGCTGCTATCCTGACAGGGGGGGTCTGTGCTGATTGTTTATCAGCGCAGCCCGCCCTCGGATCCTACCCAGGACCACCAGGGAAGCTGCCCAGGACCACCAGGGAAACCAGCCACACTGGACCACCAGCTATGCCCCCTAGACCCCCAGGGAAATACTGATCTGTGCAAAGGCAGCTGCCAATCAATGCCCAGGCAGCTGCCAATCAGTGCCCACTCCCATGCCTACCACTGCCAGTGCCACCAGGGATGCCCATCAGTGCCGCGTATCAGTGCCCATAAGTACCACGTATCAGTGCCCATCAGTGCCACGTATCAGTGCCCATCAGTGCCGCCTATCAGTGCCCAGCAGTGCCGCCTATCAGTGCCCATCAGTGCCACCCATAAGAACCCATCTGTACAGCCTTTCAGTGCCCATAGGTGTTGCCTAACAGTGCCCATCAGTGCCCACCAGTGCCACCCAGTGCCATCTATCAATGCCCATCAGTGCTGCATATCAGTGCCACCCATCAGTGCCGCCTACCAGTGCCCATCAATGCCGCATATCAGTGCCCATCGTCAGTGCCCATCGTCAGTGCCCGTCAGTGCCCGCTCATTGGTGCCACCTCATCGCTGCCGCCTTATCAGTGCCTGTCAGTGCCGCCTTATCAGTGCCCATCAGTGAAGGAGAAAACGTACTTATTTACAAAATTTTTAAACAAAAACAAAAGCAAAACTTTTATTTTTTTCAGAATTTTCGGTCTTTTTTTTATCTGTTTCGCAAAAAATAAAAACCGCAGAGGTGATCAAATACCACCAAAAGAAAGCTCCATTTGTGGGAACAAAACGATAAAAATTTAGTTTGGGTACAGTGTTGTATGACGGCGCAATTGTCATTCAAACTGCGACAGCACTGAAAGCTGAAAATTGGTCTGGGCAGGAAGGTGTCTAAGTGCCCGGTATTGAAGTGGTTAAGTAAGTTTTAATTCCCCACAAGATGTATATTTTGGCTGGTGAATAGCTAGTTCTAGTTCTAAAATACCAATTCACCTCTCTAGGAGCAGGAAAATCAATGGAGAACATAGGCATTGTCATCAGACAATTCTCGGGAGCCAGGTGGACATACAAATACAGCAGAATCTCAGAGAAGTTGGATATAACCTGGAACTTTTTAGGCATTTGGAGTATTTTCTTTCGAGGATTTACCTATCCATGCATTTAGATCAGCAGCAAACACTTATAAATTGTGTGTAGCCCCCCCCTTGTCCTAAGCAGGGGCTACTATGTCAATGTAGTTTTTAGCTGGGATGTTTTTGTCTCAGACTGATGTATAGTTTTTCACCAGTTTTTTTTCCAGAGCTTAAAGGGTAAATCCACTTTCGTGAGAAAAAAAATGAGTAAATGAAAAATTGAATGTTATTAAAAATGACCTTAATTTTTCAATCTGCAGCCACTGTAATATTCTGTAAAATGCAATATGGCAACCTGGAGGTGTTCTGCACACAGATGGTGTATAGAGCCCCCCCCCCCAGAAATGCCATTTCCTTGCTTGTGTGATTGGCTCACTGATTTTCCCAGAAGTCTGCACTGAGATACAAATCAGATTTGTGGCATCCCCTGCAACAAAAATGTCATTTTTTGGTGAGATACTCCCAATGGGGAAATTATAACTAAAGGGGTGCAGACCCTGCCACTTTCCACATTCGAATCCCTGCAGGTGCAGCAGCTGATTGATAATTATCAAATCATTCCCATACACATGGACACAGACAAACAAACAGCTATTTCTTTAGAATAACAAAAGGTAGGAATCTGCAAAAAAAAGTGTGTTAAAATCCCTGCAATTTAAATAGATTTTTTTCTCAACAAAAAGTGATTGTAATTCCCCGCACACACGATCGGGCATTGATCGGACATTCTGACAACAAAATCCATCAGATTTTTTCCGACGGATGTTGGCTCAAGCTTGCCTTGCATACACACGGCCGCACAAAGTTGTCGGAAAATCCGATCGTTCTGAACGCGGTGACGTAAAACGCGTACGCCGGGACTATAAACGGGGCAGTAGCCAATAGCTTTCGTCTCTTAATTTATTCTGAGCATGCGTGGCACTTTGTGCGTCGGATTTGTCCACACACGGTCGGAATTTGAAGGATCGGATTTTGTTGGCGGAAAATTTTATAGCCTGCTCTCAAACTTTGTGTTGTCGGTAATTCCGATGGAAAAAGTCCGGTGGAGCCCACACACGATCGGAATTTCCGACAACACAATCCGATCGCACTTTCTCCGTCGGAAAATCCGACCGTGTGTACGGGGCATTACTCTTTACGTTGGCTTGTGATTTCTTATCGATGCCAATAAATGTCGCTGGTATCACTGGTCATAGTATGAGATTTCACAAACAAAACTAAGTTATGAATATTTTTTTTTTTTTCAGCCAATCCAGTAGGAGGTTTATGGCACTGGTGCATGCTGGGGGGGGTGTATAAATATATAGGACAGGCATTACGCTTGCTCTCTTTCCAAGCCTAAGGAGGTCCTGCTGGATGGAGATCTGCTGTTAGGCCCAATGTCAAAATCCCAATAAAATACATGTACGTTTTTGGTTGTAACATGACAAAATGTGGGAAATTTAAAGGGGGTATGAATACTTTTTTAAGGCACAGTATATAGTTGATTTCCTGAAGAGTTCCTTTGCTGATCAAATGGGCATCCCAAAAGAACCCCTTTCCCATCCAAGTTCAATTCCCCTAAATTAAAAAAAAAAACAAAAAACGAAGCGGAAAGGACTGTTTCTTGTCTACAGATAGAGTGGGAAATTCATGTGCCTGGCTGTGCAGGGTGCGGAGATATACACCGTATTCACCAGCCGCTCCTGTGTGGGTAGCTCTACGTGTGTTTTTCCAAAAGCCTCAAAGCAGAGATGACTGTGAAAGTGTAAAATGAGGACGTGACCCGGTTGCTCTGTGTATTGCCCTATTAGCCGTACACCCGGGTTTCAGAAAAGTCCAATGTGGAGGATTAGATGGCAGTGAGATGTGTATGTGTGAAGGACTGACAGGTGCCTCATATACATAGCTCTGATCTGTCCTGGAACCAAGGTTATGTGTAATGTAATTCCTATCCTATATCTGTCATCAGCTACACATCTGATCCGCCGCCTTCGATTTGTCCCCATAGACTAAGAATTCTATGCATCGCGAGCAACCTCTACATACAATATCAGGGTTATTTAAAAAAGGGGGCGCAAGGGGGGCAATGGTGATGTATACGGTGCAATACCAGCACATAACAATCGATTCGATCTGTAATAAGATATTAATTATATGGCTTAGGTGGGTAGATATCAAATAAAACTGGGTACACACTAGAACAGCACGATTCTGGAAAAAATGGGAAGCACCATTTTCGTTGCTTAGAATAAAGATCGCGATTCTCGGCGTAACATCAACTTTCACATTATACAAAAAAAAAATTGGGCTAACTTTACTGTTTTGTTATTTTTTTTTTTTAATTCATTAACCACCTCCCGTCTGCGCTATAGAAGAAAGACGGCTACAGCGCGGACCTAATTTGCCGGGAGGGCGTCCCATGCTCGAGCGGCCTGCGCGCCCCCTGCAGGGCATGCACGGCGCGCTCCGTGATCAGTGAGTCTATGGGACTCGGCTGATCACAGATCGGAGTAAGGGGTCGATCCCGACCCCTTACCACGTGATCAGCTGTCAGCCAATGACAGCTGATCATGTGATGTAAACAGAGCCGGTAATTGGCTATTTTTTCCATTCACGCTGGTAGCGTGAGGAAAAAAAAAAAAGAAGCCGATCACCGGCGGCTTTGAGAGGGTCATCGATCCCGATTGTGGAGAGCCTCTGCAGAAGCTTCTGTGCTCACCTGTGCCACCTACCAGTGCCCACCAGCGCCACATACCAGTGCCCACAGTACCATCCATCAGTTCCCACAGTGTCACCTATCGGTGCCCACAGTGTCACCTATCAGTGCCCACAGTGCCACCTATAAATGTCACCAATCAGTTCCTCATCACCAGTGCTGCCTATCACTACCACCTACCAGTGCCCATCAGTGCCACCTACCAGTGCCCATCAGTGCCACCTATCAGTGCCCATAAGTGACACATATCAGTGCCACCTACCAGTGCCCATCAGTACCACCTCTCAGTGCCCATAAGTGACACCTATCAGTGCCACCCATCAGTGTAACTCATCAGTGCCACCCATCAGTGCCACCCATCAGGGCCCATCAGTGCGGTCTTATCAGTGCCTATCAGTGTCACCTTATCTGTGCCTATCAGTGCAGCCCATCAGTGCCCATCAGTGCAGCCCATCAGTGCCCATCAGTGCAGCCCATCAGTGCCCATCAGTGCAGCCCATCAGTGCTCATCAGTGCAGCCTCATCAGCGAATATCAATGAAGGAGAAAAATTACCCGTTTGCAAAATTTTCTAACAGACTATGAAACTTGTTTTTTTTTTTTTCCAAAAATTTTTGTCTTTTTTTGTTTGTTTAGCAAAAAATAAAAACCCAAGTGGTGATTAAATACCACCAAAAGAAAGCTCCATTTGTGTGAAAAAAATGATAAAAGTTTCATTTGGGTTCAGTGTTGTACGACTGCTCAATTGTCATTCAAAGTGTGACAGCGCTGAAAGCTGAAAATTGGTTTGTACAGGAGGGGGGTTTAAATGCCCAGTAAGCAAGAGGTTAAAGTGTATTTTTTCCTCAAAAAATTGCATTTGAAAGACCGCTGCGCAAATACAGTGTGACATAAAGTATTGCAACAACCGCCATTTTATTCTCTAGGGTCTCTGCTAAAAAAAAAATATATATATATATATATATATATAATGTTTGGGGGTCCTAAGTAATTTTATGGCAGAAAATACTAATTTTAACTTGTAAGCAACAAGTGTCAGAAAAGGCTAAAGCCTCGTACACACGATCAGATTTTCGGCGGGGAATTGTGTGAGGACAGACTGTTGGCCTAAAATCCGACCGTTAGTACGCTCCATCACACAATTATTGTCCAACTTTCGGCCAACAAGTGTTGGATGGCAGGCTAGTAAATTTTTGGCGGACAACGGTCTGTTGTCAGATTTTCCTATGGTTTGTACACAAGTCCGTCACACAAAAGTTGAAAAGTACAAACACGCCATGCTCGGAATCAATGCTCACCAAACACGACATTAGCAGAAGTTGCCCAAAGGGTGGCGTTCAAGAGCTGAAATTCCTCGTAGTACGTCACTACGTTCGTGTTTGTTGGCCGACAATCGTGTACCGTTTGTATGCAAGACAAGTTCACGGCGCACGCCATTCGGACAAAAGTCTGACGCTTTGTTGGCCAACAATTCGATCGTGTGTACGAGGCTTTAGTCTTTAAGTGGTTAGACTTCCCTCATTTACAGACCGGAATTCATTCCATTGATCTAAAAGAACCAAATGTTACAATGTTTCTTTTTATCTCAGCACTGAGCAATGTTGATAAACATTTGCCAGATGGTTGTTGTTATTTTTTTATTTGTCAGAGAACGGCTCTGCACTTGTTACATGAACGAATCGTGGATTAAGATCAGTTTGAATCGAGATCGCGATTTTTTAACGATTAATTATGCAGAAAGACAGATACCTGCATCCACCATAGCTCAGTGGGCGAGAATCCTGCATCCACATTAGAGACACATGCGCAGCTAAGCGTTAAGTTAGGATACTGCTCTGTGCTTTGTGTTCCGGTACTGCTCAGTGCGCATGCGCAGGAAGGACGTCATCACAGCCTGGCCATTGGCCAGTCAAATGCCCAAAAAGTGTGAACCCAGAACCCGTTTGGGAGGTAAGTCTGCCATAATGTGCTAATATGCGGTGCATACTGGTACATTATGGCATAAAGCTCCCAGGGGCTATTTTTTTTATGACATGGTTTAATTCCACTTTAATACTGGAATTGTCAGTTACAATTACATTATAGAACACAAAATTTTAGATTTTTTTAACCACATCCCGCCCAGGCTATAGCAGAATGACGGCCTGGTGGTGGTTTCATTATCCTGACTGGGCGTCATATAACGTCCAGCAGGGCAAGCCGCTCGCACAGCAATCGGTAGCGCTGTGTGTCGCCGTGACACACTGCAGCTACGATCTCGGTAAAGAGCCTATGACGTAGGTTCATGACCATGTGATCAGATGTGTCCAATAACAGTTGATCACATAGTAACCAGGAAGATCGCTGACAGGGTGCGGGTAGAGGAGAGCCGATCAGTGGCTCTCCTGACGGGGGGGGGGGGGGTCTGCACTGATAATCAGCACATTGATAATCAGCAGTGCCCACAGTAATGCCCACAAGTACCCACCAGGGATGCCAATCCGTGCCCACAAGGGATGCCAATCTGTGCCCACCAGGAATGCCAAACAGTGCCCACTAGGAATGCTAATCAGTGCCCATCAGGGATGCCAATCTGTGCCCATCAGGGATGCCAATCAGTGCCCATCAGGGATGCCTGTCAGTGTCTTTTCATCAGTGCTGCCTATCAGTGCCATCTATAAGTGCCCATTATTGTCCATCAATGCCATCTATCAGTGCCCATCATTGCCACCTATCAGTGCCCATTAGCGCCACCCATCAGTGCTGTATATCAGTGACACCTATCAATGCCCATCAGTACTGCTTATCAGTGCCGCCTATCAGTGCTCATCAGTGCTGCATATCATTGCCGCCTATCAGTGCCCATCAGTGCTGCATATCAGTGCCTCATAATCAGTGCTCATCAGTACAACCTCATCAGTGCCCATCAGTAAAGGAGAAAATTTTACCGATGGGAACTTATTTACACAATTTCCTAACAGAAACAAAGAAAAAAGTTTTTTTCAACATTTGTGGTCTTTTTTTTACTTGTTTAGCAAGAAATAAAAAAAAACGCAGAGGTGATCAAATACCACAATAAGAAAGCTCTATTTGTGGGGAAATTATAAAAGTTTCATACGGATACAGCGCTGCAGCACCGCGCAATTGTCAGTCAAAACGTGACATACTGAAGGCTGAAAATTGTGGGCAGGAAGGGGGTGAAAGTGCCCGGTATTGAAGTGGTTAAAATATTTTTTTTCGAATTGTCAGCTCAATATCAAAAAGAAAAAGAAAAGGTTTCTAGAAATAACTGTGTACCAAATAAAACACTTTTATGTCCAAAAATAGATAACAAATGATTTAAGTATGCAAACTGATCACAGAGTCATAGTCAAGTTAGCCGACACACATGCTGATGCTGCTAAATTTGACCCGGGCATCGAGACACCATTGACCCTCGATCGTGAAAGGGTTAAACATAAGTGCCATTGCTGTGCTGCTACAACCTGCCTCACAAGGTTGCGATCTTATTTTATAGGTGACAAATTAGCACTTTACAGGTGAAGAAGATTCAGGGACACCACGGAACGAACAGGTGACAAGTATTTGAGAAAACAGATGTCTTTGATTCTGCACAAAAGTAACGCAATATGAAGAAAAAAATAAAAAGACGATTCTGATTCTTAAGGACCGTTAAATCGTCTTTGACGTGTTTGTTTTTCGGAAATGTTTGGATTCTTCTCTCCTTGGGGAAAACGCCTACAGGATCACTATGAAGGAAATGACAAGGCTTTATTGTTTACAACACATCTGTATGTAACAGACAACTAACATTCCTTCCAGAGATAGGAGAACGAGAAACCAACCCTAGATCTGAGGAGGATCTCAACTTTTTATTTCGTTCTCTTTTGTGGCTCCAAGAGTCAACGTACCGAGAACCCAACTGCCATTGTTTTTTGATCTAAAAAATGTTTGCTACCCCAAGAAAAATGCTCAGTTGGTACTAAGGGGCCCAAAGTGTGCCAAGAAAATATCCCCCACACCATTACACCCCCACCACCAGCCTGAACCGGTGATATAAGGCAGGATGGATCCATGCTTTCATGTTGTTTACACCAAATTCTGACCCGTCCATCTGAATGTCGCAGCCAGGGGTGGCCCGTCCATTAAGGGCGCACGGGCGCCACCAGCCCCCCCCCCATCCTACTGCCGTCTCCCTTATCCATGCCCCTTTCAGGACACTGGCGCATGGATTCCAAAGGCTCTAACAGACTTCAATATTGGGTGGGCTCGGGTCGCAGAGAGTGCGCTCTGAGCCCACCCAGGTGTCTTACAACAGTGAATGAACATTTGCTGTTGTAACACTGATCCTCCTCCTGGCCAATCAGGAAGCGGGCTTTGACACCGGTCACCCGAAGGACAGGCAATCCTATTGAACGCCTAGTAGGAGGAGGGGAGGAGCTGGAAGCCGCCATGGAGGACAGGACTCGGGGTCGAGCCGCTACACGCTGCCTGCCACCCGCCACGATGGGGTAAGTTCCGGATGTGCTGCTCGAGGGGGGGTTGTTGTGTGCCACTCGGGGGGGGGGATAGGTGGTTGTTTGCCGCCACCCCCCCAAAAAAAAAAGAACCAGCAGCCGCCACTGGCCACAGCTGAAATCGAGACTCATCAGACCAGGTAACCTTTTTCCAATCTTCTATTGTCCAATTTTGGTGATCCTGTGTGACTTGTAGCCTCAGTTGCCTGTTCTTAGCTGAGAGGAGTGGCACCCGGTGTGGTCTTCTGCTGCTGTAGCCCACCTGCTCCAAGGTTCGATGTGTTGTGCCTTTAGAGATGATATTCTGCATACCTTGGTTATAACAAGTCATTATTTGAGTTACTTTTGCTTTTCTATTAGCGGTGGCTGGTCCATAAGTTGCGCAGGGGCACCACCGCCCTAGTTTATATGCAGGGCACCGGACTAATAGGCCCTAATTGGCTTGTAAAAGGTTGTCCTCCCACTTGTGATACTAGCAAATCAATATTTGCCATCGGTTTACAGCTTCTCATCCCGGCAATTCAGGACAGGAGGCAGATCTGAAGAAGACCGGGTAAGATGGGTAGAAGTCGGGGGAACTGTGTACCCGGGTATCAGGGGAGCCGTGACCACTGGAGGGCTCCATGAGTGCGGACCTGGAGGGGTTGGTTTGCCGCCCCCCCAAAAAATGTTTAGCACCAGCCGTCACTGCTTTCTATCATCTCAAACCAGTCTGCCCATTCTTCTCTGACATCAACAAGGCATCTTCCCCAACACAACTGGCGCTCACTGGATATTTTCTCTTTTTCGGACCATTCTCTGTAAACCCGAGAGATGGTTGTGCGTGAAAATCCCAGTAGATCCACAGTTTGTGAAATACAGTAAAGCCTTGGTTTGAGAGTAACTTGGTTTGAGAGCGTTTTGCAAGACAAGCGAAATTTTTTAATAAATTTCGACTTGATATACAAGCGATGTCTTGATCTACAAGTAGCGTCACGTCACAACTGAGTATAAAAGAGAAGAGAGGCGTCTCTAAGTGTAGCAATATGGTTACATTTAATGAAGGTACAACATTTAGCAACATATTGCTACACTTAGAGGCTCCTCTCTTCTCTTTTATACTCTGGAGCTCCTGCTGGATTTTGCTTTTAATCCCCTTGTGGAGGCTTCCATTTGTGGGTGGACATTTTATGGTTACACAACCAATCACATTGCTATATTTTTACATGGACTATAAACTGAAGGACCTATGAATAAATGGCTGTAGAATGAATCATCTGAGTTTCCATTATTTCTTATGGGGAAATTTGCTTTGATATACATGTGCTTTGGATTACAAGCATGTTTCTGGAACGAATTATGCTTGCAATCCAAGGTTTTACTGTACTCAGACCAGCCCGTGTGGCACCAACAACCATGCCATGTTCGAAGTCACTAAAATCCCCTTTCTTCCCCATTCTGATGCTCAGTTTGAACTTCAGCTAGTCGTCTTCATCACATCTAGATGCCTAAATGCATTGAGTTGCTTCCATGTGATTGGCTGATTTGTGTTACCAAGCAATTGTACCTAATAAAATGGCCGGTGAGTGTATAAGGAACCATTTGGCTCAGCGCACATTTTTAGAGCCACTGGTTGGGGGGTCCTTGGCAGATGTCGGAACCTCGTGCCTCGCACCCTATTTTTAATGCCAGCCTAAAAGCTTAGCATACAACAAAAATGGGCAAGCATCGAGAGGACATAAAATGATTATTGGAACCTTTTAGAGAGAAAGAGCTCATACATACATGCATGGTAGTACTAACTCTAACCAAATTCATTCTGGAAGTCAATGTGACTGGTTATAAGGCAGCACTCCGAAAAGCATTGCCTGTCCCAAAGCATCATTACTTGCACTGCTTTTCAACCCCATTAGAATCACTTTAGCACACAGCCCATACTCCCACTGAAACTGGACTTAAAAAAAAAAAAAAAAAAAAAAAAGCATTTTCTTAATTGTAAAAACCAAATGGGAAAAGGCATTAACAAAGGAGAAAAAGTATAATGGCCATCAGGACAGCTATAAAGCAAAATTAATGGCGCGTTTGGAGGAATTATACCCACTAAATACCAGTTTCCAAACTCTTGTAGAAAAATGATCTTGATTATATTGCCAGTTTTCTTTTCCGGATGCAAACCGTCTACGCAGTGGGCGATCGACTCTATAGACATCAAACCCCCGTTCTTAGCAACTTGGCACAACAAGCAACCAGGAGACCCCACCACTTTTATTCTGTACTAGTAGAAAAAAATGCCCAGAGGTTTCTCGAGTGGAAAAGGATTTGAAAGGTACTTAGTTACATAGTTACATAGTAGGTGAGGTTGAAAAAAGTCCATCAAGTCCAACCTCTGTGTGTGATTCTGTGTCAGTATTACATTGTATATCCCTGTATGTTGTGGTCGTTTAGAGGGCCATGCTCATATGGAGGGTAGGATATTTTAGAAAGAATTCCCAACAGAAGTCGTTTTTTTGCTTGAAAAAGTATATAGTAAAACCTTGGATTGCGAGTAACTTGGTCTGCGAGTGTTTTACAAGACAAGCATTTTTTTTTTTTATAAATGTAGCACCCTGGTGTTTAGACAGGGTTGCTAATAATTTTGGCTTGTCAGGTATTAATCATCCTGGCTGATTGTTAGAAGATCCACTGATTCCGCTCTAACTCTGGATTGCTGTACCATCTCTCTTCTGTCACCAGGTGGCGCTTCCTGGTAGCATTAGATTGACAGGGGTGTAGCAAGGTTATGGATGGATGGGGTGCCTCAGCCAATAGGTAGGGGTTTCTTTAGTCCCTTGGCCTGCTGGGAGAGCCTATTTAGTTGGGGTGGAGTCAGGTGATCGGGGTTCCGTGCCACCTGGACGGCTGTCTGGGTGGACGTGTGTTATGTTGTCCGGGGTGGAGTCAGGTGATCGGTGTTCTGTGCCATCTGGACGGCTGTCTGGGTGGACGTGTGTTATGTTGCCTCGGGGTGGAGTCAGGTGATCAGGGTTCTGTGCCACCTGGACGGCTGTCTGGGTGGACGTGTGTTATGTTGCCTCGGGGTGGAGTCAGGTGATCAGGGTTCTGTGCCACCTGGAGGGCTGTCTGGGTGGACGTGTGTTATGTTGCCCCGAGGTGGAGTCAGGTGATCGGGGTTCTGTGCCACCTGGACGGCTGTCTGGGTGGACGTGTGTTATGTTGCCTCGGGGTGGAGTCAAGTGATCGGGGTTCTGTGCCACCTGGACGGCTGTCTGGGTGGATGTGTGTTATGATCCTCTGGGGTGGAGTCAGGTGATCGGGGTTCCGTGCCACCTGGATGGCTGTCTGGGTGGACGTGTGTTATGTTGTCCCGGGGTGGAGTCAGGTGATCGGTGTTCTGTGCCATCTGGACGGCTGTCTGGGTGGACGTGTGTTATGTTGCCTCGGGGTGGAGTCAGGTGATCAGGGTTCTGTGCCACCTAGACGGCTGTCTGGGTGGACGTGTGTTATGTTTCCTTGGGGTGGAGTCAGATGATCGGGGTTCCGTGCCACCTGGACGGCTGTCTGGGTGGACGTGTGCTATGTTGCCTCGGGGTGGAGTCAGGTGATCAGGGTTCTGTGCCACCTGGACAGCTGTCTGGGTGGACGTGTGTTATGTTGCTCCGGGGTGGAGTCAGGTGATCGAGGTTCTGTACCACCTGGATGGCTGTCTGGGTGGATGTGTGTTATGTTGCCCCAGGGTGGAGTCAGGTGATCGAGGTTCTGTACCATCTGGATGGCTGTCTGGGTGGACGTGTGTTATGTTGCCTCGGGGTGGAGTCAGGTGATCAGGGTTCTGTGCCACCTGGACGGCTGTCTGGGTGGACGTGTGTTATGTTGCCTCGGGGTGGAGTCAGGTGATCAGGATTCTGTGCCACCTAGTGGGCTGTCTGGGTGGACGTGTGTTATGTTGCCCCGAGGTGGAGTCAGGTGATCGGGGTTCTGTGCCACCTGGACGGCTGTCTGGGTGGACGTGTGTTATGTTGCCTCGGGGTGGAGTCAGGTGATCGGGGTTCTGTGCCACCTGGACGGCTGTCTGGGTGGATGTGTGTTATGTTGCTCCGGGGTGGAGTCAGGTGATCGAGGTTCTGTACCACCTGGATGGCTGTCTGGGTGGACGTGTGTTATGTTGCCCCAGGGTGGAGTCAGGTGATCGAGGTTCTGTACCATCTGGACGGCTGTCTGGGTGGACGTGTGTTATGTTGCCTCGGGGTGGAGTCAGGTGATCAGGGTTCTGTGCCACCTGGGCGGCTGTCTGGGTGGATGTGTGTTATGTTGCCTTGGGGTGGAGTCAGGTGATCAGGGTTCCGTGCCACCTGGACGGCTGTCTGGGTGGGCGTGTGCTATGTTGCCTCGGGGTGGAGTCAGGTGATCAGGGTTCTGTGCCACCTGGACGGCTGTCTGGGTGGACGTGTGTTATGTTGCTCCGGGGTGGAGTCAGGTGATCAAGGTTCTGTACCACCTGGATGGCTGTCTGGGTGGACGTGTGTTATGTTGCCCCAGGGTGGAGTCAGGTGATCGAGGTTCTGTACCACCTGGATGGCTGTCTGGGTGGACGTGTGTTATGTTGCCCCAGGGTGGAGTCAGGTGATCGAGGTTCTGTACCATCTGGACGGCTGTCTGGGTGGACGTGTGTTATGTTGCCTCGGGGTGGAGTCAGGTGATCAGGGTTCTGTGCCACCTGGGCGGCTGTCTGGGTGGACGTGTGTTATGTTGCCTCGGGGTGGAGTCAGGTGATCAGGGTTCTGTGCCACCTGGGCGGCTGTCTGGGTGGACGTGTGTTATGTTGCCTCGGGGTGGAGTCAGGTGATCAGGATTCTGTGCCACCTAGTGGGCTGTCTGGGTGGACGTGTGTTATGTTGCCCCGAGGTGGAGTCAGGTGATCGGGGTTCTGTGCCACCTGGACGGCTGTCTGGGTGGACGTGTGTTATGTTGCCTCGGGGTGGAGTCAGGTGATCGGGGTTCTGTGCCACCTGGACGGCTGTCTGGGTGGATGTGTGTTATGTTGCTCCGGGGTGGAGTCAGGTGATCGAGGTTCTGTACCACCTGGATGGCTGTCTGGGTGGACGTGTGTTATGTTGCCCCAGGGTGGAGTCAGGTGATCGAGGTTCTGTACCATCTGGACGGCTGTCTGGGTGGACGTGTGTTATGTTGCCTCGGGGTGGAGTCAGGTGATCAGGGTTCTGTGCCACCTGGGCGGCTGTCTGGGTGGATGTGTGTTATGTTGCCTCGGGGTGGAGTCAGGTGATCAGGGTTCCGTGCCACCTGGACGGCTGTCTGGGTGGGCGTGTGCTATGTTGCCTCGGGGTGGAGTCAGGTGATCAGGGTTCTGTGCCACCTGGACGGCTGTCTGGGTGGACGTGTGTTATGTTGCTCCGGGGTGGAGTCAGGTGATCAAGGTTCTGTACCACCTGGATGGCTGTCTGGGTGGACGTGTGTTATGTTGCCCCAGGGTGGAGTCAGGTGATCGAGGTTCTGTACCACCTGGATGGCTGTCTGGGTGGACGTGTGTTATGTTGCCCCAGGGTGAAGTCAGGTGATCGAGGTTCTGTACCATCTGGACGGCTGTCTGGGTGGACGTGTGTTATGTTGCCTCGGGGTGGAGTCAGGTGATCAGGGTTCTGTGCCACCTGGGCGGCTGTCTGGGTGGAGGTGTGTTATGTTGCCTCGGGGTGGAGTCAGGTGATCAGGGTTCCGTGCCACCTGGACGGCTGTCTGGGTGGGCGTGTGCTATGTTGCCTCGGGGTGGAGTCAGGTGATCAGGGTTCTGTACCACCTGGATGGCTGTCTGGGTGGACGTGTGTTATGTTGCCCCAGGGTGGAGTCAGGTGATCGAGGTTCTGTACCATCTGGACGGCTGTCTGGGTGGACGTGTGTTATGTTGCCTCGGGGTGGAGTCAGGTGATCAGGGTTCTGTGCCACCTGGGCGGCTGTCTGGGTGGATGTGTGTTATGTTGCCTCGGGGTGGAGTCAGGTGATCAGGGTTCCGTGCCACCTGGACGGCTGTCTGGGTGGGCGTGTGCTATGTTGCCTCGGGGTGGAGTCAGGTGATCAGGGTTCTGTGCCACCTGGACGGCTGTCTGGGTGGACGTGTGTTATGTTGCTCCGGGGTGGAGTCAGGTGATCAAGGTTCTGTACCACCTGGATGGCTGTCTGGGTGGACGTGTGTTATGTTGCCCCAGGGTGGAGTCAGGTGATCGAGGTTCTGTACCACCTGGATGGCTGTCTGGGTGGACGTGTGTTATGTTGCCCCAGGGTGAAGTCAGGTGATCGAGGTTCTGTACCATCTGGACGGCTGTCTGGGTGGACGTGTGTTATGTTGCCTCGGGGTGGAGTCAGGTGATCAGGGTTCTGTGCCACCTGGGCGGCTGTCTGGGTGGAGGTGTGTTATGTTGCCTCGGGGTGGAGTCAGGTGATCAGGGTTCCGTGCCACCTGGACGGCTGTCTGGGTGGGCGTGTGCTATGTTGCCTCGGGGTGGAGTCAGGTGATCAGGGTTCTGTACCACCTGGATGGCTGTCTGGGTGGACGTGTGTTATGTTGCCCCAGGGTGGAGTCAGGTGATCGAGGTTCTGTACCACCTGGACGGTTGTCTGGGTGGACATGTGTTATGTTGCTAGGCCGAAAGCCTGAGGCCTATTCCAGGGACATCTGGCTGCTAGGCTGCCTGAGGGCCTATCCAGGAGCAGGAGAAGCAGCGGAGGGTTGGGACTTCAGGATTGGAGTCCATTATCCAAACAAGAATACTCGCCGCTCCAGGTGAGACAGGAAGCCTGATGATCTAGCGGGTGCCCGCCCCCGGCTCACCTCCGCATCCAATCAAGATGGAAGAAATGGCTGCACTCCGCAATCGATCAAAATTCTTTATTGGAACATCCCAAGTGCTAACACTTCTGCATCCTAGCCTGTATCATATTCACCTGTTCTCTGTTTGCTCATATACTGTATACTATGTATATATATATATATATATATATATATATATATGCTGCACATGTGGGCACTACTCCTGCTTTATAGGTTGGATGCCTCCTCATGGCTATACATTATACAGATGTCTAGCTATGTGAACATTTACTATTGGCTAAGTACTTCACCATGATGAGCTGTTTATGGTATTAGTTTTTGTTATGTTGATTTTTACAAGGATGGGGGGGGGTAGTACTATGTTTGGCCTTATTTTTACCGCCCTTTGTCTCTCCCTCTCCTTTTTGGTTTCATTTCATTTTATATCTTTATTACGTATATAGCCATGTGTCTTTTGTCTTTTTTGTCTCGGTTGTGCTATATATTCCTTCCTCCTTTTCGTTTAGATTATGGAGGATATTATACTTTGGATGATCTCCCTATGGTTACTATGTATATATTGATGAGTGATTTTATTATGGGGAGACACAATGTGCATACCAATATGCCCATATATCAGCGTATATTAATCAATGGTGGTGACTACAATGTTTATATGGTTAGTGTTTTCTAGTCTAACATTTTGTTTTTCTACAGCACATATATTTTCATTTTGTTATTTATATATATATATATATATATGCAATGTGTGTATGTATATATTTTATATGGGTTTTTCTTGATTTGTTTCGTACGTGAATCACATGCAACAGGAAGTCTGCAAATTAATGATCTGTGTCACCTGTTATAGAATTAGTTGGGGTTATATAAGGATGATCATGCCGACATTTATGTGTAATGATTAAGCGCACCTGAAGAGTGTGAAATTCGTCTACCAGCTCTCTGTTCTTGTTAGCACTTGGGATAATACAATAAAGAATTTTGATCGATTGCGGAGTGCAGCCATTTCTTCTATTAGGATTGGAGTCCAACCGAGTTGTGAAGGTTCAGTCAGACAAGGAACCAGTTGTGGTCGGAGGTAGAGGGGAAGCTGTCGCCACTAAGGGACCATCCACCTTGTTACCAGGGACCACAGTGAGTAAGCTGGAGCAAGTACCAGAGCAGAATTCTCACCAGCCGGGGATGATGAAGAAGGGGGAACGCTTCAGCAGGTGTCAAGCCAGGGACCCAGCAGGACAGCGGGGGTGACGCTTGAGGAGCATCGAGTGCCAAGCCAGGGACCCAGCAGGACAGCGGGGGGTGACGCTTGAGGAGCATCAAGTGCCAAGCCAGGGACCCAGCAGGACAGCGGGGGGTGACGCTTGAGGAGCATCAAGTGCCAAGCCAGGGACCCAGCAAGACAACGGGGGTGACGCTTGAGGAGCATCGAGTGCCAAGCCAGGGACCCAGCAGGACAGCGGGGGGTGACGCTTGAGGAGCATCGAGTGCCAAGCCAGGGACCCAGCAAGACAACGGGGGTGACGCTTGAGGAGCATCGAGTGCCAAGCCAGGGACCCAGCAAGACAACGGGGGTGACGCTTGAGGAGCATCGAGTGCCAAGCCAGGGACCCAGCAAGACAACGGGGGTGACGCTTGAGGAGCATCGAGTGCCAAGCCAGGGACCCAGCAAGATAGCGGGGGGTGACGCTTGAGGAGTATACAGCATGCTAGCTGTGGAAGAGCTCAGGAGATTCAGTGGCGATTGGATCCGGAGGTCTAGTGAGAGACTGGGAGCTCAGTGAATAGACGTCTACAGTGAGAGACTGTAGTGTGAGAGAAGAACTGTTCTGTGTTGCCAATAGTTAAATACAACTACCGTTGTGACTGTTACAAGATTTGTTGCCATAGGAGACAGCAGTCCTACCTATACAGAAGTGGTGTCTGGCTGGCGGCCTTCCCCTGTATAGCTGTCTACCTATAGAAGTCTCGGAGTCTGCCAATTATCATTGCATCTACTCAAGGGTGTCCTGGCCCTAAACCCTCTCTCCCCCAGTTCTGTTAAGAGACAATAAATCTATTTTTGCATTCAAAAAGTATCTGGCGCCCATCAATCCATCTTGCATCACACCAACCATGCCTTGTAACCCACTCTACAAAGACGGATATCAGCTATCCCTGACTCTGGAGGTCGCCATTAGGCCTTTGGAGGTTCGGGACCTTGCTACATAAATTTTAACTTGATAAACGAGCAAGGTCTTGCAATACAAGTAGCGTCAGGTCCAGTGGCGGCCCGTCCACCCCCCCCATCCATGTATCCGGCCCCCTAATCTACATGCAGGGCACCGGACACATGGGTTTGAATGGGGTTTTTTTTTTAAGCACATGATTCGAGCCTGAGGCTCTAATTGGCTTCAAAAAAGGGTGGGCTCAGGGCGCAAATTAATATTCGCTACTGTCTCCTAATTCTCCTCCCGGCCAATCAGGAGGCAGTTCCTGAGACCCGATTGGCCAGGGAGTCTTAGGACTCCTGGCCAATCGGCTCTCAGTCAGGACCCACTTCTTGTTCGGCCTGGAGGAGAAGCAACGGCCCCTGGAGCGAGGAGCTGCAGCCTGGATCCATCTCTGTCTGATCTGCCTCCTTCCTAAAGTAAGGTCTGATCGCCGCTGCATTCCCATCCATCTCCCGCGGGGGGTGGGGGTTGGCATCGCTTTTACTCCCCCCCCCCCAAAATATTGTGCACCAGCCACCACTGGTTAGGTCACAACTGAGTATAAGGCTCGGTTCACACTGCCGCGTCTTGTGATCCGACTTGTGAGACTCCAAGTCGCATGACATGTGAAATCCCATGTTAGTCAATAAGAGCTGTCTTAAAGCGTTCCTTAACCCCCAAAAAAAATAATAATACAGATCCTGTTCTCTTAAAGCATGTTATACAGCACAGTGCTTGTTCTGTGTAATTTGGACCCCCGTATCACCTGAAATACCTGGCTGATCCTGCCTAGCTATGCCCTCCCCTCTGCAAACAGACCTCATAATCATGGCTGCTGAGCCCTGACACCGAGGTCAGTTTGCGTGATTCCGTCATCTGCAGCCTGCTATCTGTCTCCTGTGTAATTCTGCATCCTCCCCCCTCCCCTCTCTGCTTTTCTCTGCTCATACAATATGTCCACCCCCCCCCCCCCCCGCTCCTGCTGCTCTAACTACTCTCATATCTTCTATTACATCATCCCATCCTCTCTGCACTATTATCAGAAGTTTCCCTGTGCCTATGTTCGGCTGGTGCTCCATTTTTTGAGGGGGGGCGGCAAACAAACCACCCACCACCTCCCTGTTCAGTTGGTCAGTCAAACCCCCCTCCCCGTTCGATCCGTCTGTCCGTCAAACCACCCCCTATGTCACTGGGTCGATCGGCAAACCACCCACCACCCCCCCATCTCCTGCCCGTCTAGGTCGTGGGGTGGGCAACGTTGACGGCTTCCCCCTGCGTTTTCCCCTGGCTGCTTCCCCCTGTGTCTCCTCGGCGGCCAATAAGGTCGCTTCTCCTCTCGGCCAATCGGGTCTTAAGACCTGCTTCCTGATTGGCCAGGAGGAGAAGCAGGAAGACAATAGCGAATATTAATTCGCTATTCTCGGACAACTGGGTGGGCTCAGGGTGCAGTGCTCTGCGCCCTGAGCCCACCCTTTTTTGAAGCCAATTGGAGCCTCCAAACAGGCTCCAATCATGTACTCCAAAAAAAATTAAAAAACCCCATTGAAGCGCATGTAGATTAGGGGCCGGGTGCATGGATTAGGGGGGCCCTAATGGAGCAGCCGCCACTAGTTGAAGGTAAATCTAAAGGAAATTGAACAATTTATTTTGTTCATAAACGACCTGGAGGATGGGGTAAACAGTTCAATCTCTGTATTTGCGGACGATACTAAGCTAAGAAGGGCAATAACTTCTCCGCAGGATGTCGAAACCTTGCAAAAAGATCTGAACGAATTAATGGGGTGGGCGACTACATGGCAAATGAGGTTTAATGTAGAAAAATCTAAAATAATGCATTTGTGTGGCAAAAAATATGAATGAAATCTATACACTGGGGGGAGAACCTCTGGGGGAATCTAGGATGGAAAAGGACCTGGGGGTCCTAGTAGATGATAGGCTCAGCAATGGCATGCAATGCCAAGCTGCTGCTAACAAAGAAAACAGAATATTGGCATGCATTAAAAAGTGGATCAACTCCAGAGATAAAATTATAATTCTCCCACTCTACAAGACTCTGGTCCGGCCGCACCTAGAGTATGCTGTCCAGTTCTGGGCACCAGTCCTCAGGAAGGATGTACTGGAAATGAAGCGAGTACAAAGAAGGTCAACTAAGCTAATAAAGGGTCTGGAGCAGTCTTTCTCAATCTTTTCAACACAGGGGAACCCTTGAAAAAACGTTCTGGTCTCAGGGAACCCCTTCTAAAAATGACTATGTCTACAACTCATGATACATTAGTGTGATGGTCAGAAGGAAGAATGCTCCTTACACTTGTGGTCATTGGGAAGAATCCTCTCTTACAGATAACTAAAAAGATCAATGGTGTCAGTTGGAACTTATCTAAGAGGCAAATATTGCACATTGCTCAATGAACCCCTAGAAACCTCTGGAGGAAGTAGATTTCCATGGAACCCTGGTTGAGGAACCCTGGTCTGGAGGATATTAGTTATGAGGAAAGGTTGTGAGCACCGAACTTATTCTCTCTGGAGAAGAGTTGCTTGAGAGGGGATATGATTTCAATATACAAATACCGTACTGGTGACCCCACAATAGGGAGAAAACTTTTTTGCGGAAGGGAGTTTAACAAGACACGTGGCCACTCATTAAAATTAGAAGAAAAGAGGTTTAACCTTAAACTACGTAGAGGGTTCTTTACTGTAATGCCCTGTACACACGGTCGGACATTGATCGGACATTCCGACAACAAAATCCTAGGATTTTTTCAGACGGATGTTGGCTCAAACTTGTCTTGCATACACACGGTCACACAAAGTTGGAAAATCTGAACGCGGTGACGTAAAACACGTCTGTCGGGACTATAAACGGGTCAGTAGCCAATAGCTTTCATCTCTTTATTTATTCTGAGCATGCGTGGCACTTTTTTGCATCGGATTTGTGTACACACGATCGGAAATTCCGACAATGGATTTTGATGTCGGAAAATTTTATAGCCTGCTCTCAAACTTTGTGTGTCGGAAAATCCGATGGAAAATGTGTGATGGAGCCCACACACGGTCGGAATTTCCGACAACAAGGTCCTGTCACACATTTTCCGGCGGAAAATCCGACCGTGTGTACGGGGCATAAGAGCGGCAAGGATGTGGAATTCCCTTCCACAGGCGGTGGTCTCAGCGGGGGGCATCGATAGTTAAAAAAAAAACTATTAGATATGCACCTGAACGACCACAACATACAGGGATATACAATGTAATACTGACATATAATCACGCACATAGGTTGGACTTGATAGGTCTTTTTTCAACCTCACCTACTTTGTAACAAAGGTTGTATAGTGAGTATCCAGCTTTAGCCATGGAAGAAAGGTTACGCTCTGGCTACCTGCTGACCATTCACATCAGAGAGATGTAGTATTGGCATTCAGCTAAGCCCCAAAAAGCCCAATAGCAGCTGAAAGTAGGCACTAGGTAGTCCCCCATTTGGTAATTTTGTGGCAAATTGGCACTACAATGGGGGTCCTAGCCAGTTTTAGGTGAAAGAGCGGAGGTAAGAGAAACCTTGCTGCCAGTTCATGTCCTTGTCAAGACAAAAGGATGATAGTCAGTTTCAAATTGCACTTCATCTGACTACACAGAACATTTTTAAAGGTCATAACCATTCCACTAATGTGTTTAATAGCGCAGCAAGGAGGTGACGCCACCAGTCACTGCCTATCCGTTACACAGCAGAGAACAATGCGCTGCCCGCACTAAACCTGGACCGTCTTTTTACGCCCGCCGACTCAGCCCAAGGCAAGCTGGTGAATGGAGAAAATAAAGATGGAGGGGGTCAGCTTTGACTGCAGAAATAATGATGGCGGTTATCTATAAGCTTTTCAATATTTGTAGAATTAACAAAAGCTGCTGACCTGCAATACATGAAAGATTTAGAAGCAGCGTTGTATAACCCATTCTTGTAAACGCTCGTCCGAACAGTATCAGCTTCTGTAAGCGTTTACATTGAAAATAAAACTTTGACCAACTTCTTTGAAACTTTTTTTTAAAAAAATGTAAAGTGTATGTAAAAGGCAAAACTTTTTTTTTTCTTTTAGATAGCTTGTTTGGTTGGCTTTTGAGTGCCACATCCCTAATTTAAATTTTACATTCAAAAGGGTTGGAAAAACCCATAGGTATGGCGGGATGTTGAAGGCGCAAATCAAAATATAATTAAAAGAGATATAAGTTTATTACAAAACTGCATAAAAAAAAGTATTCATACCCCTTCAAATTTTACTCAATTTGTTACAATCAAAAAAGGAAATATATTTTATTGGGATTTTCTGTCATAAACCAACACAAAGTGTCACATAATTGTGAAGTGGAAGGAAAATGATAAATGGTTTTCAACATTTTATACAAATAAATATGTGAAAAGTGTGGGGTATATTTGTATGGCGCCCCCCTGAGTCAATACTTTGTAGAACCACCTTTCACTGCAATTACAGCTGCAAGTCTTTTTGGGGATGTCTCTACCAGCTTTGTACATCTAGAGAGGGACATTTTTGCCCATTTTTCTTTGCAAAATATCTCAAGCTCTGTCAGATTGGATGGAGAGCGTCTGTGAACAGCAATTTTCAAGTCTTGCCACAGATTCTCAATTGGATTTAGGTCTGGACTTTGACTGGGCTATTCTAACACATGAATATGCTTTGATCTAAACCATTCCATTGTAGCTCTGGCTGTATGTTTAGGGTCGTTGTCCTGCTGGAAGGTGAACCTCCGCCCCAGTCTCAAGTCTTTTGCAGACTCTAACAGGTTTTCTTCTAAGATTGTCCTGTATTTGGCTCCATCCATCTTCCCATCAACACCGACCAGCTTCCCTGTCCCTGTTGAAGCAAAGCATCCACACAGCATGATGCTGCCACCACCATGTTTCACGGTGGGGATGGTGTGTTCAGGGTGATGTGCAGTGTTGGTTTTCCACCACACATAGCGTTTTGCTTTTCAGAAAGTTAAATTTTGGTCTCATCTGACCAGAGCACCTTCTTCCACATGTTTGCTGTGTCCTCCACATGGCTTCTCGCAAACTGCATATGGGACTTCTTATGGCTTTCTTTCAACAATGTCTTTCTTCTTGTCACTCTTCCATAAAGGTCAGATTTGCGGAGAGTACGACTAATAGTTGTCCTGTGGACAGATTCTCCCACCTGAGCTGTGGATCTCTGCAGCTCCTCCAGAGTTACCATGGACCTCTTGGCTGCTTCTCCGATTAATGCTCTCCTTGCCCAGCCTGTCAGTTTAGGTAAATATATATATTTAATATATAATATATAATATAATATAATTTAATAATATAATATATAAGACAAGTGTGTCTTGCCTACAGTCAAGCATGGTGGTGGGAGTGTCATGGTCTGGGGCTGCATGAGTGCTGCCGGAACTGGGGAGCTACAGTTCATTGAGGGAACCATGAATGCCAACATGTACTGTGACATACTAAAGCAGAGCATGATCCCCTCCCTTCAGAGACTGGGCCGCAGGGCAGTATTCCAACATGATAACGACCCCAAACACACCTCCAAGAGGACCACTGCCTTGCTAAAGAAGCTGAGGGTAAAGGTGATGGACTGTCCAAGCATTTCTCCAGACCTAAACCCTATTGAGCATCTGTGGGGAATCCTCAAACGCAAGGTGGAGGAGTGCAAGCTCTCTACCTTCCACCAGCTCCGTGATGTCATCATGGAGGAGTGGAAGAGGACTCCAGTGGCAACCTATGAAGCTCTGGTGAACTCCATGCCCAAGAGGGTTAAGGCAGTGCTGGAAAATAATGGTGGCCACACAAAATATTGACACTTGGGTCCCAATTCGGACATTTTCACTTAGAGGTGTACTCACTTTTGTTCCCAGCGGTTTAGACATTAATGGCTGTGCGTTTAGTTATTTTGAGGGGACAGCAAATTTACACTGTTATACAAGCTGTACACTCACTACTTTACATTGTAGACAAGTGTCATTTCTTCAGTGTTGTCACATGAAAAGATAGAAGAAAATATTTACAAAAATGTGAGGGGTCAACTCGCTTTTGTGAAATACCGTATGTGCCACTTTGCGTTGGTCTATCACATGAAATCCCAATAAAATACATTTACGTTTTTGGTTGTAACATGACAAAATGTGGAAAATTTCAAGGGGCGTGAATACTTTTTCAAGGCACTGTAACTATGCAATAAAGTCATGCCTGGAGCTCAGCTTTAGGTGATTCTTTTAAATATCTCTAGAGATTAAAAACAACAGTCCCCATTGGGCCACCTCACCTAGACCCTTCATTGTTCAATGAGCTGTTCAATCCTGTGGTTTTCAAGCCCGCGTGCATGGGGCCATAGAAGATGATGGTAGAACCTACAGACCAGAATGGTATATGGTGAACAAGACAAAGCTGCATTATTAGAGTAAAACAAATGTTTAATTAGTTCTAATAGTTCTATATGTGAAAAACACTGCTCCCAAATGCCCGGCATTCAATATGTTCTTTTATGTCCCGTGTCTCCGAAGAGTATTTATATTTTAGGACAGAGATAGTTTACACATAATAGACAAAACTAAGTGACCAATTTATATCTCCAAATCCATTACCGGGAATAATGAAAATCTTGCAGCTGTTAAAAGGAATTAATTAGAGAACGATGCAAACCAGCAATGCGTGGAGGCAAATTAGAACCAAACAGAAATACCAAACTAAATCACTAACGCAATGCCAACGACATTACAATGGAGGAATAACATTAATAGGCCACCCAGCAATGACACCCCATAACCAGCCGCCAGTCCAGCCATCGCAGAGAGCTTCACATTACCTTTTTTTTTGGGGTATTTTATAGTATACCGTATATACTCGAGTATAAGCCCAGTTTTTCAGCACTATTTTTGTGCTGAAAATGCCCCCCTCGGCTTATACTCGAGTCAAGCACTTTTCTGCAGCAGAGAATGACATTTTCCGGACCGACTTTGGGGCCCCGTATCTTGGGGCCACTTGGTGCTAGGAACCCCAAATTTTGTGGAACTAGCCTACAACATATCCAAAGCTGGGGTTCCTAGCACCAAGTGGCCCTGAGATATGGGGCCCCAAAGTCGGTTCGGAAAATGTCATTCTCTGCTGCAGAAAAGTGCTTGACATTTTTTGAACCGACTTTGGGGCCCCGTATCTCGGGGCTACTTGGTGCTAGGAATATGTTGTAGTGCTAGTTGCACTGGGTTTGCACACCAAATTTGGGGTTCCTAGCACCAAGTGGCCCCGAGATATGGGGCCCCAAAGTTGGTCAACTGTGTCCATCTGCAGCAATGTCATTTCGGGACCCTTTGGGTACAGAGACCACAAAATTTTGGCTGCAGCTAGGGGGCATCTAGGAACCCTTAATTACAGAGTTTGAAGTTCGGGGGACCTATGGCAGCAAAATGGGCACAGTGAGGCTGCAAATGGGCACAGTGAGGCTACAAATGGGCACAGTGAGGCTGCAAATGGGAACAGTGAGGCTACAAATGGGCACAGTGAGGCTGCAAATGGGAACAGTGAGGCTGCAAATGGGCAACAGTGAGGCTGAAAATGGGCACAGTGAGGCTGCAAATGGGCACAGTGAGGCTACAAATGGGCACAGTGAGGCTGCAAATGGGAACAGTGAGGCTGCAAATGGGCAACAGTGAGGCTGAAAATTGGCATTGTTGACCCTCTTTTCCACTTACAGTAGCTGCACATTTCTCACCCTAGGCTTATACTCGAGTCAATACGTTTTCCCAGTTTTTCGTGGTAAAATTAGGTGCCTCGGCTTATATTCGGGTCGGCCTATACTCGAGTATATACGGTAATTTCCCTATTACAATAACTACTGTACATAGCATTAGGCTTCACCATTCTGTTGCTACTTTCCTGACTGTTATACTCATCCTATGGATTCACTACTTAGGCTGGCCGTAGATGGCTAGATGACCCCTAAGAATGAGGAATGATCTACTTATCATTCATAGCTTTGGGATCTATTGAGTTTTAAGTTACACTATATTGTCAAAAGTATTGGGACGCCTGCCTTTACACGCACATGAACTTTAATGGTATCCCACTCTTAGTCCGTAGGGTTCAATTTTGAGATGGCCCACCCTTTGACATTCTGTATGCAAAAAAGGCTCCTTGCATCAGAGTTATACAATTTTTATATATACTGATTTCTGATGATCTATTACCTTATCCAATATTATAAAGATACTTGGCTGATTTACAAAGGTTGGTAAAAATAAAACTGGAGCAAAATCAAAGTAGATGACCAGAGAAACCCGATTCCTTGCATCATACACTATATTACCAAAAGTATTGGGACGCCTGCCTTTACACACACATGAAGTTTAATGACATCCCAGCCTTAGTCCGTAGGGTTCAATATTGAGTTGGCCCACCCTTTGCAGGTATAACAGCTTCAACTCTTCTGGGAAGGCTGTCCACAAGGTTTAGGAGTGTGTCTATGGGAATGTTTGACCATTCTTCCAGAAGCGCATTTGTGAGGTCAAGGCACTGATGTTGGACGAGAAGGCCTGGCTCGCAGTCTGCGCTCTAATTCATCATGAAGGTGTTCTATCAGGTTGAGGTCAGGACTCTGTGCAGGCCAATCAAGTTGCTCCACCCCAAACTCGCTCGTGCGCAGTCATGTGGAACGGTAAGGGGCCATCCCCAAACTGTTCCCACAAAGTTAGGATCATGAAATTTCCCAAAATTTCTTGATGTGCTGACACCTTAAGCAGGGCTGGTGCAAGGATTTTTGACACCCTGGGCGAAAAATCTCATTTTGCCGTCCCCATTGGCTCCACCCCTGACTCCACCCCCTTTGCCCTGCCCATGTAACAGGAGGTGGTGGCTCTGCTTCCTCTAGCACTGGCTCCAGTGCTGCACTAAGCCTCTAATTACACTACCGGTCAGATGGAGCAGCTACCTGAGACTGAGTTAGTTACATGCTGCAGCCTGCAGAGCATGCAAACGCGGAGGGAAACCAGTGGTTGCCTAGTATGCCTAGTGGTAGCACCAGCTCTGGCCTTAAGGGTTCCCTTCACTGGAACTAAGGGGCCAAGCCCAACACCCCCCCCCCCCTTCCTGCTCATATTACTCTAACAATACACCTGTAACCAGAAACATAAATTAACAAGAGCTAATTAACTAGTCCCTTAAAGCGGCCGAGGTGACTCAAT